>NW_016803334.1:2864204-2866181 GCF_001698545.2 Rhinopithecus bieti
TATATATATAAAATTAAGTAGGTCGATAGATATTGATTCCTCTGGGAACTTTTCTACATAGAAGTGAAATAACTATACCGGAAGTTTTCCTCTCAGTCCTAGATAGCAAATATATTCTATTATAATCTTACCAGATGATGATTATTTGTTTGTTCACTTATTTTCAAAAGATTCATTGAGTTACAATTGATACTCAACAATCTAGCAGATATTAAAACTTCGGAAGTTTGGAACAGATATAGATGCATACAATCATAAATAAAATTAAGATAATAAGCATATCCGTTACCTCCAAAGCTTACTATGACACTTATAATCTCTCCTTACCGACTCTCTCTACTCACCCTCACCCTGGAAACAATTGATTTGCTTTCTTCGCAAGTAGTAGTTTTAATTTTCTAGAATTTTATGTGAATGGAATTATGCAGTATTTACTTTTCATCTTCTTCCATTCATAATGATTATTTTGAGATCTATCCATGTTGTGTATGTAACACTAGATCGTTCTTGTTGATTGCTGATTAGTATTCCATTGTATGTGTATACCATACTATGTTTACTCATTTATTTGTTGATGAGCATTTTGGTTGTTTACTTTTTTTACTTATTATAAATAAACTGCTTATGTATATAAATGTTTCCATGGACATATCTGTCATTTGTCTTGAGTAGAACCCTATAGGTGGAAAAACTGGTTCATATGGTACATGTATGTTTGTATTTGTATGAAACTGCCAAACTGTTTTTGTAAATAGTTGTACCATTTTATATTCCCACTAGCAATCTATGAAAGTCCAACTGCTTCAAATCCTTGCCAAAACTTGTTGTAAGTAGTCTTTTTAATGTTGGTAATACTAATAAACGTGTACTGGTATTTCATTAAGGATTTATAACGAACTGATAATGTTAGGCAGCATTTTCTGTGCTTAGTTTCCTCTGAATATATTCTTTGGTGAAATGTCTGCTTATATATTTTGCCTATTTTGTTTGGAATGTTTATGTTATCATTATTGCGTTTTGGATTTCTGGATTTATCATTATTACATATGTCATATACAAACATGTTTTCCCAGTCTGTGGGCAGTCTTTCATTCATTTAACTGTATTTTTTGAAGTTCAGAGGTTATTAACTTTAAATGGATTTATTTATGGTTTATATTTTGGTGTCATAGTTAAGAAATCTTTGTACTATCGGGTCACAAATATTTTTTTCCAACTTTTTAAAATTTCCTAAATATTTTAGTTTTAGGCTTCACATTTAAGTTCATAATTCATTTTTAGTTAATGTCAGTATATGGTTCAATGTATGGATGAAAGTTTACTTTTCTTTACACACAAATACCCAATCGTTTTAATACACTTGTTGAAATATTTTATTTTCTCCAATGAATTATCTTTACTAATTTTCAAAATTATCTACGTGTGGGTCTATATCTGAACATTGAATTCACTTTCATTTATCTGGTTGCCTCTTTTGCTACCAATACTATACTACTCTTTTGGTTATGGAAACCTCATAATAAACCTTGAAATCTAGTAGAATAAGTCTTCAAACTTGGTTCTTTTTTCTAAGTTGTTTTAGCTGTTCTAGTTTCTTGCATTTTTATATGAATTCTAGAATCAGATTGTATATTTTTATTAAAATGCCTGCTGGAATTTTGGTGTAGATTCTTTTAAGTCTACACATTAATTTGAAGAAATTGACAATTTAGTAATATTGAATCTTCAGATCCATGAACACAGAATATATTTCCATTTATTTAAATATTGGTTAATTTCTCCACCAAAATATGTTAGTTTTTAATGTACATATTTTGCATGTCTTTTATATTTATCCTAAAGTATTACATACTTTTGATGCCCATGTAAGTGTTAATTAATTTTTAATTTCAATTTCCAAGTATACATTGCTGGTATACCAAAATAACTTGTTTTTTTTTTTTTTTTTTTTTTTTTTTTTTTTCGGGGGCTTTTTTT
>NW_016803334.1:2867557-2879740 GCF_001698545.2 Rhinopithecus bieti
AGGAGTAGAGATCTTATTTTATTATTTATTTTATTCTTTTTTATATAAGACGTAATTTTAAGAATTACGTGGTACAATTATTTATCAAAAGTAATTAGTAGGTTCCCTATGTGGGTATACAAGTAAAATATCTATTATAGTTTTTCCTTTATAATGAAAATTATGAGTTTAATTTTTGTATTTGTATCTTACTAAAAGAAACATCATATTTTTAATGCTTAAATATTTTCTGTTACACATGCCCCAAAACAAGTGGCTTTAAAAGTGTTTTCTCAACTCTGTTTGTAGTTCAACAACACCCAATGTTTCTGCTTAATTTCTCTACTGAGTATAAATGTGCAACTTCAACCTAGTATTTACTAATTATACAGTACCCTGACATCTAATTTTTAAAAAGAATTTGAATTTCTAAATCACTTCAAAACCTAATGGAACTCAACTGCCATTACAGCTGAAACCACTTAATAGGGCCTTGTTAATAAAGACAATTTAGTTAAATTAGGCACTTTCAGTGAACATGCTTTATCTTGGGGACTTGATATAATCCAAAATAATAATAATGGCTAATAAGTACAGCCTGATAACACGGACATTTTCTCCATTAACCATTTGCCTGGGATGTTGGAATTTTTTTTGCTTTACAGTTAATAACAGTCACTGATTAGAGAGATTCTATTAAGAATTCTGATTTCTGGTTTAAAAAGAAGAAAACAAGCATGTATAATAGTGATATCAGTATGATTTAAGTATGTATAAGAAAGCATGCTCAACAATGCATACCCACTATACTGTTTCCCAGAAACTTAACCTAAATTCTTCTTGTAATAGTTTATGGCATTTTTAATTTTAGTTCTATAGCTATCAGAATTGAAGTATCAGAATCTCTCATGTAGCATTATATTTTATACAAGAAACAGTTTTTGTAAACTAAAACAGTATCATGTTTAAGGTCCTTCAGACAGAATACTACAGGGTTATAGAAAACCAGTAATTTCAGAAAGCTCTCATAAACATTTAAAACCGCGTGCTTTTTTTTTTTTTTTGAGTTAGTATGTAGTTCCATCCATCTCTTTAGAGAGATTTAGTCACGCCTTCAGCAATTTCTCTATCTAAACAATGTGACACTTCATTCAAGTGTATTATATACTCTGTTTAAAAAAAAAAAAAAGCAGTCATTTATCTTATAGCTAAAAAAAACAGATCTGCTGAATACTGTAATGGCCTGTTAGTTGCTTTGTTCTTATAATTCTTGAAAATTAAAACAAAATTGAATGCACTTTGGGAGCAGATCACTTGAGATCAGGAGTTTGAGACCATTCTGGCCAACATGGTGAAACCCTGTCTCTACTAAAAATACAAAATTTAGCCGGGTGTGGTTGGGCTCATCTATAATTCCACCTACTCAGGAGACTGAGGCAGGAGAATCACTTGAACCCGGGTGGCGGAGGCTGCAGTGAGCTGAGATTGCACCACTGCACTCCAGCCTGGGTGACAGAGTGAGACTCCATCTCAAAAAAAAGAAAAAAAAAGTGCCTAAATCAAAGCATCACATGTAATCTATAAATATATACACCCATTATGTACTCTTAATGCTTAAAAATAAGAAATTTAAAAATAAAACAAATAGATATTTTACTCCTTACCAAAACTCATTCATTCTTTCATTCAATACTTGTCAAATATCCACTACATGTCAAATATTATGCTACACTTCATTAACATAGATTATGCTAGATTTTCCATTGTCAAACTGGCATTACCCTGACCTCCATTTCTCCTGCAGGGGAGAAGATCAAGCTTACACATGTAACAATTCTTTTACACTATTACTCTTAGTTAGAGCTACCAATGGAAGGTTCTCTAGTGATACCTTTAGGAGACAAGCTCTTTTTCTACAGCAGCACCTGCATTCAGGCGGTAGAGATCATCTACAGTGGCTTTTCCTGACTCTCAGAAGTCTTTTGGGAATCCCTTGTTGTGAGCAAACAGCTAACATAACTAGTAGAGAATTCCCTTGGATTTCAGTTTGGGAAGAGTGAGGTCTTCCAGAAAAATCACCCACCATGATGATTTTTTTAAGTGATTAGCAGCACTGGAAGAATCTTGCCATCAGTTCTTGTACTTTGTATTGGAAACAGCCTTTCTGATCTCATGTCCCGAGCCTTTCAAAGATTGTATAAGTTTATTATTCCCGGTTTCAATAATTTTTCTACTTCTGCTTTTAGCAATATGGATCAACCTAGAGTAAATTTTTCCCCTCAGCTGAAACAAATAACAAAACCGGACACAATAGTAAACACGTTTTTCAAGGACTGGGTATCTGGCAGTCCAAAACGACAATCCTTGAGGGAGTAAAAACAAACGAACAGGGTCCTATGATTGCCTTGTCATACTTCCTAAAGAGTATTTACAAGCCATAGTACAGGAGGGGAACACAGGTGGAGTCTTGTGGTCTCCCAGAGGTGAGAAAATGAAGGTAAATGTCCATGAAGGCCTGAGTGATTACAGTCTACAAGACAGCATGCTAGAGAGAAGAAATGTGCATAGACAGGTGGCTCTAGAGATTTCCAGAAGATCGCTTTTGAGTTTTCAGCTTACTACTGATGAAGGCATGTGTGGGAGAAAACCGCCTGAGAATTACCTGAAACGGCATGTAATGCTATCTCTAGAATTTACACAAAACTGGGAACTGTTTATGTTTCCACCAGACTGAGTAGAAAAATCTTGTAATTCATGGGACTTGTATAGATTTTGCAGAATGGCATTTTCCCAATGGAAGGCTGCTCAGGTCCTAGCTATCAAAGTTTTGAAGCAAATGGCAAAGGGGCGATAGGGTTTTTAAATTGCTTTAGAACAAACCCTAAACATATTTATGGAGATACAAAAATACCCAGCACAAAACAAAGCAAAATGTAGTGCCTGATGTTGAATTTTAAAATACATGCAATTAACAAAGGAAATAAAATAATGTTAATGATAGAGTGAAGGAGACACAAATAAATGGAAAGGCATTCATGTTCAGGTTGAATAAATTAATATTGTTAAAATATCCATACTATCAACAAAACTACAGATCTCATGCAATACCCATTAAAATTCCAGTAACATTTCTTTATAGAAATAGAAAAGGCAATTCTAAATTTCATATGGCATAACAAAAGACTTTGAAAAGGCAAAGCAATCTTGAGAAGTATAAAATTGAAGTCATCACACTTGATGATTTCAAAATATAAAGTTACAGCAGTCAAAACAATATGGTACTGGCATAAAGACAGATATTTAGATCAATGGAACAGAATAGAAACCCCCAAAAGAAACTAATTTATATACAATCAACAGTCACTTAATGAAGGGGATATATTCTGAGAAATACGTCATTAGGTGATTTCATTGTTCTGCAAACATCACAGATTGTGCTTATACAAACCTAGGTGGTATAAACTAGTACATATCTACACTATGCAGTATAGCCTATTGTTCCTAGGCTTCAAACCTGAACAACATGTTACTGTACTGAATACCCTAGGCAATTGTAAAAAAATAGTATTCGTGTATCTAAACATAGAAAAGATGTGATAAAAATACACTATTATAATCTTATGGTATCACATCTTAAAAGTCGTTCATTATTGATTGAAACATCACTATATGGCTCATTACTGTACCATCAGCTGATCTCTGAAAAGCGTGCTCAGAAGAATACACAAGGGGGAAAGGATAGCGTCTTCAACAAATGCTCTTGGGAAAACAGGATAAGCGCTTGTAAAATAATGCAACTGGACTCCTGTCTTAAGCCATATACAAAAATCAACTCAAAATGGATTAAGAATCAAAACTGTAAAACTCCTAGAAGAAAACATAGGAGGAAAGCTTCTTGACAATAGCCTTGGCAATGATTTCTTGGATATGATACCAAATGCAATGGCAACAAATGGGAACAAAAGCACAGGAAAAAAAATGAAAAATTGACAAGTAGGATTGCATCAAACTAAAATGCGTCTGTACAGTAAAGGATACAGTCAATAAAGTGAAATAGTAACCTACGGAATGGGAAAAATGTTTGCAAAACGTATGTCTGATAAAGAGTAATCTCCAAAACATGTAATGAACTACTTTAAATCAAGAGCAAAAAACCAAATAACTCAAAATAACCAAAGGGCTTGAACAGATGTTTATTCAAAGAGACATTAAAACGGCAAGCAAGAAATCAATCAGTATACTTCAAAATAACATAGATCAGAGAAAAATATCAAACAAAATTAGAAAGTGTTTTGAACAAAATTATAAAGAAAACATAATATGTAGAAACTTGAGGAATGCATTTAAAGCAGTTCTTAGACAAGAATTTCTGGCAATAAATGCCTATGTTTGAAAAGAAGAAAGCTCTCTAATCAATGACTTCAACTTCTACATTAAGGAACTAGAAAAATAAGAGGAAATTACAACCAAATAAAACAGAAAAAAAGAGAATAATAAGGGAGTAAAACAAAAATTTGTGAAATTAAAATAGAAAAAAAAAAAACAAAAAAATGGCATTTTGAAAAGGTTAATAAAATTGATGCATTGCTCTGCTGAGTGGTCAAGAAAATACACACAAGTTATCCATAGCAGGGATGAGACATGTGATATCACTGAAAGTTTTACAGGACAGAAAGGATAACAATGACATATTATGAACAACATTATTAGAATAAATTTAACCACTTACAAGACATGGACAAATTAAAAGCCATGAGCCACTAAGCTTAAAAAAAAAAAAAAAAAAAAAAAAAAAAAAAAAAAAAAAAAAAAAAAAAAAAAACTCTGAATCCGAATAACCTTATATTTATTTGTAAATTACATTTTTAATAGTAACTGCTTTTTCATTTTAACTTTTTAGTGTGTACTTTTTAAAAAAAATTGTTTTCTTTGTCAAAGTAACTTCTAAGAGAGAAAACTCACATAATTTTACTATTGGATTCTACTGAAAATTTAGGAAAGAAATTACATCAATACTTAACAAGTTCAACCAGAAAATTGAAGGAGAAAGGCACTTTATTCCATTAGGCCAGCACCAAGACACTCCAGTACAAACTAGTATACTTCATGAACATAAATGCCAAGCTTCGTAACAAAATTTTTACAAATAGAATTTTAAAATATGTGAATAGGATAATACATCTTGACCAGTTTAATTTATTCCAAGAATTCAAAGTAAGTTCAATATTAAAAACTTAATAAAATTAACCGTAGAAACAGATAATAAAAGAAATTCCATACCATCATTTCAATAGAAACAGAAGATTCTTTCACAAAATCCAATATTAATTGATGCTGCAACTCTTAAATGGGAACAATAGGAAACTTATCTATTCTGGAAAAGGTGACTGATACATATACATATATGTGCATATGTAGATCCATGTATCTGTGTGTATGTAGACATACATAGACACTAACATCATACTTATTCATGAAAGACTGAAAGCTTCCTCACCAAAGTCAGAAACAAGACATGGATGTCTGTTCTTTCTCTTGCTATTTTGTTTTTCTTTTCTTTTCTTTTCTTTTTTTTTTTTTTTTTTTGAGACAGAGTTTCACTTTTGCCCAGGCTGGATTGCAGTGGAGCAATCTCGGCTCACTGCAACCTCTGCCTCCCAGGTTCAAGCAATTCTCCTGCCTCAGCCTCCCAAGTAGCTGGGATTACAGGCATGCCCCACCACGCTCTTCAGTAGAGACGGGGTTTCACCATGTTGGTCAGGCTGGTCTCGAACTCCTGACCTCAGGTGACCCACCCGTCTTGGCCTCCCAAAGTGCTGGGTCACTGTGTCTTTTAAACATTATTCCAGAGGTCTTATCAAGTGTCATAAGGCAAGTGGGAGAAAAAAAGTGGATTAGAAATACACAACTAACTGTTTCATTTGGAAACAACATGAATTTTACCTGAAAAAAAAACAAACCCTGTGGTACCTTCAAAACAGCTACTAGAACTAATAAGTAAGTTTAGCAGGGTTACAGAATGTATAAACAACAAATAAATTGTATTTCCATATACTAGAAACAAACAATCAAAAATTAAAGTTTTTGAAATTCTATTTAAAAGACCACAAAACGTGCAATATTTAGCATTAAGTTTATCAACATATAAGCAAGACCTATACACTGAAAACCTACAAACATCGATTAAAAATTAGAAAACTTAAATAGAAATATATATACCATATATACCATCTATGGATCAGAAGACTCAATATTGTTTTTGGGGGTTTGTTGTTGTTGTTGTTGTTTTTGAGACGGAGTCTTGCTCTGTCACCTAGGCTGGAGTGTAGTAGTGCAATCTCAGCTCACTGCAAACTCTGCCTCCCAGGTTCAAGCGATTCCTCTCCCTCAGCCTTCCAAGTAGATGGGATTACAGGTGCCTGCCACCATGCCCGACTAATTTTTGTATTTTGAGTAGAGACAGGGTTTCATCGTGTTGGCCAGGCTGGTCTTGAACTCCTGATGTCAGGTGATCCACCTGCCTGTGCCTCCCTAAGTGCTGGGATTACAGGGATGAACCACCACGCCCAGCCTCAATATTGTTTAAGATGTCAGTTTCCAAATCAAATTCCTACGTTTTTGAAAACTAAAAGCTAATCTGAAATATTGTATGGGGGAAAAAAAAATAAGAGCACATGGGAGTCCCAGTGTATTTGAGATAGAAGAATACGCTCATCTATCTCTAAAACCATCTACCTATCTTTAAAACCATCATTCATCAAGATAGTGCAACATTGCCATATAGATTGACAAACAGATCAACAGAACAGAATAGAATCCACAAATAGACCTGAACATATATTCAATTAATTTTTAGGAAAGCTGGCAAGGCAATTCACTGGAAATCTTCATCTTTTCAAAAATTGCCACTACAACAATTGAATAGCCATATGCAAAAAATAAAAAAATTAAATCTTTACCTAATATAAAATATAAATAAATTATATTTTACCTATATATAAAATATAATTTAAAAGTAATCATTTATCAAACTATAAGAGCTAAAACTATAGAATTTCTAGAATAAACCATTGAAGATAATTTAAACCACATTGAAATGGTGAGTGTGCAGAGCAACTGAACTTTCTTATATTGTTGCTAGAAATCTAAAAGTCTAAAACCACTTGGGAAAATACTTTGCTAGTTTCTTAAAGTTGAACATGCATCTATCACACTACCTAGCCATTCCAATTTCAGATATTTAACCAATTGAAATGAAAACCTGTTATTTTTTACAAATTCTTATATTCAAATGCTCATAGCAATTTTATTTTTAATAAATATTCTTCAACAATGAATGTATAAACAAATTGTGATGTATCCATATGATGGAATACTACTCAGCAATAAGGAGGAATGAACTGATACATAGAACAGCATGATTAATATTAAAATAATTATGCTACATGAAAGAATACAGACCAAAAGTTCTAGCTTGTGATTCCATTTATACAATGCTCTAGAAAGTACAAATAAATTTGTAGTGGCAAAGCGCAGATCAGCAGTTGCCTACAGACAGGGCTGGGTGGGCCATTGATAAACGAATGTATAGGCAGCCCTTTCTATCTGCTGATTGTGTCTCTGTGGATTCTGCCCACACTGAACTGAAAATCTTTGTTAATGCAACAATTAAAAATACATTATAACAACTATGTACAAAGCATTTACATTGTGTTTAGTATCATAAGTAACCTGGGGATCATTTAAAGTATTCTGGAGAATGTGCATAGGTTGTATGCAAATCCTATGCCATTTTACATAAGAGACTTGCGCGTCCACGGATTTTGGTATCTGTCGGGGATCCTAAAACAAATCCCCCGCAGTGGACTGAAGGATTACTGTATTATAAAGGATCATGAAGAGTCTTTTGTGGATTTGATATATTCATTAGTTTGAATTTGTGAATGGTTTCATAGGTGTATAAATATGTAAAAACTAGTGAAATTGTGTACTTTATAGTTCAAGAAAATGAAAAAAAAAATCTTTTGATGAAAAAAAAACTTTTCTGTTTTCCTGACAATCTTTACTAATAGAGACTCTCAACTTAGTACCTAATAGAGAGAGACACTAATGTAGAAATTGCATATACTAAATTATGTATAGTACAATATATCACAACGACCTGAACAACATGAACTTAGGCAATTAGTCTCTGAAAGTGAATAGCTCAACAGGAAAACCTAAGTTATTCACAATAGTTTACATAGAGAATAGAAGAGTATAGAAAAAATATATAAGCCTTGATTGATGAATGTGAAATCAATCATGAGCAACTTTTCATACCAGCCTGTGGATATTAAGAAATCATTTACAGGAGAGCAATATGAGGGTGTATATCAACACACACATGGAAAGGCTAGCTTTGGTTCAGACACTTTTAAGTGCAGAAAACCCAGTTCATCTTAGATATCTTAAATAAACAAATAAACAGATACATTAGTTCACACAACTAAAAAAGTGTCTAGCTAAATCACTGTTTGATTCAGAGACACAAATGCTGATTCTAGATCTGATTTCTCTATATTATTTTGCTCTTCTCTCCTCTAGGCTGACTTCCTTCTTGTCACCACCTCGTATTAAAATGATCTACCAGAAGTTCCCATTCTACATATTCCAACATGTAAACCCAGTGAAAAAAATACATGTGTTTCCTTTCCAACAGTCCTAGCAAACTTTATTTGACTCTCCATGGCTTTGATTGGTCACAAATCCATGAACTAATTATTCAAGCCAAGAGAATAAAAATGTCCTGATTGTCTGATTTGCACAAATGTCATATAGCCACCCCGTCACCATGAGGTTGAGGAAGAGAAACTGGAATCATGTTAGCAGGAAAAGTTAAATGAAATGTAACTGGCAAAAAATTACAGGAAAAAAATAAAAGCGGTCTATAAGAAAACAAAAAACGTGTGGTGAGTGAGTTCATGGTCGTTGTTTCAGAGGTGATTAACTGTGGGATTTCCCTGTCTCAGTGTTCTCTGGGAAATAAAAATGATAAATATTATGTCAAAAAATATTTATCAAGAGACCACTGAGAGCTAATCATCTTGCTAGGCATTAAAGATACAAAATCAAACAAGATGTGTTTCCTGTCCTCGACAAATTTGTAGCTTATTGTAGGAGATAACTAAGTCTGTTAAACGTTATGAGAAAAGTTTACAAGTATTCATGGAATCCCAGAAGAAGGCCTTCAAAATCATTTGGGGAGTTTGAGTTGACATTTGAACCAAATTTGGAAGGAACAGGAGTTAGCCAAATGAAACAAGATGACAGGAGTGGGATGAATAAGACATTGTAGCAGAGAGATCAACAGGAAAAGGGACATGGAAATGGGGAAAATCTTGGCACATTAAGGGCACTGACTGTAGAGAACCATGCAGTGAGGGGACACTAGAGTAAATAAAGCTAGGTAGGTAGAAAAAGAACCCAGCCACAAGGATTTAGTGTACTGAGCTAAGAAATTTGAACCTAGAAATAAGAAATGTTGTGTTCTGAGGTATTAAAGGAAGGGAAGAGATGCAGTTAGAACTACATTATAGGAAGTTTATTCTGACAACGGCAAGGAAAATAGACTGGAGGAGGCCCAGAGTGTCAACAGGGAGAATCCCTACAATATTCTGGTAATAATTACAGTGAGTAGAGATAAGAGCCAAGAAAGCAAAAAAAGGCAGCTGAGCAAGTATAAAGGCAGAAAAGACAGAGTTCTCCAAAAGAAAGTTGAGCTTTAGAGATTTTTGTCTCGATGGAGTTGTGAAATGCATGAGAAAGTGGAGGAAATGGTGATTCTAAGTTTTATGTCTCGTAAGAATGATGACACTAGGTGCTGTTTACCAAAAATCAACTATATTACATTTATGCTGGATTTATGATAGAATCTGAAAATCCAGTGGGTGTGACAAATTTCAATCATTTTCTTAAATGTCATGTGTTTTCCGGTCCTTGTATGTCCAAGTTCCTAGGATTTATCTTTTACTAAGTTAAGTGCTTGCTTTAGCTTGGGAAACCTCACCTACATAAAGCTCCAAACTAAGAGCCGAATTTCAGCCATTACAACTCTTGGATTAGAGTCTTATTCCTAAGAGATGGCAGATCATGGTTCAGTAGGATGTACTAAGAGGAAATAATTTTCATGTTTATAATTAGCATGTCTTTGAATGTCTTTATGTAAGTAGCCAAACGGAGAATGTTATGAGCAGAATCTAAGTTGCAAAGGCCCAGGAACCAATGAAAACTGATCTTTCAATATATTCAAAGAAAGGGTTAAAAGGGAGTGTTTGAAATGTGTTATTGAAGTGTGAAAGGGATTTTGGGGGTCATCTTTTCAAGGGCAAGGTTATCTAGGCAAACATATATAAATAAAATGATAGGAATTATAGCAGAGAAAGTTAAGAAGAAGTCAAGGTCATCTAGCTCTCTCTTGTTCTCCCAAAGCGTTCTGAAAAGCTAAGAATATGAACTTGAACACACAATTACATTAACTGGGAAAATGTTCTGCATTTCAGTTAACAAAGTCTCTTGCACTGATCTGTCTTAACAGCAATCTACCTGATAAAATCTTTGTATTCTGGTTGACTACAACATCAGTATGAGCCAAAAAGATGAAGTGGCAGTTAATACCACACTGAGCAAAATAATGCAAGTCTAGAGTCTAGATAAAGAAGGTAATTATCTCACTGAGCTCCACATTGTTCAGGCCACAACTGGAGGTTTACGTTTTGTGCTGGGCTCTGCAATTTATTCAAGTTTATTTTCTCTTACAGTCATATACTCCTTTTAAGAAGCGAAAAATGCATACAAATGTGAAGATTAAAAATCTTGCAAGCAGGGCACGGTGGCTCACGCCTGTAATCCCAGCACTTTGGGAGGCCGAGGTGGGCAGATCACTTGAGGTCAAGAGTCTGTGACCAGCCTGGCCAACTTGGTGAAACCTCATCTCTACTAAAAATACAAAAATTGTCAGTGGGGGAGGTTGAGGGGTGTGGCTCGCGCCTGTAGTCCCAGCTACTCAGGAGGCTGAGGCAGGAGAATCGCTTGAACTCAGGAGGCAGAGGTTGCAGTGAGCAGAGATCACGCCACTGCACTCCATCCTGGGCAACAGAGCGAGACAGCATTTCAAAAAAAAAAAAAAAATCTTGCATAATCCCACCGACTTTACATGATGACTATTAACAATGTAGAATATTTCTTTTAATTTCTTTTAGTTTTTTCCTTATACTCACAATAATATAGAAAGAAGCACATTTAGAATTTTAGAAAATCTAAATTTGATCTAAAATAAGTACCCAATTACTAAACCACATTAAAGATTAAATCATGCAAATGATTCTGAAATAACTTCCTTTGTAGTCTTTGGTTCTTTTCGGGGAATATTGGATGGGTATTTGTTTTATAATAATCTAAAATTACGTACTCAATGACATTTGTACCAGAATAGACTCAATGTATGTCTCAGAAGAAAAGCCAGGTCTACAACTGTTAGATCTTCTCACTGCACTCCTCAAAATAAATGAATAAATAAATAAATAAATAACAAAAAGTTATTGTAGTTTTTTAATGAGAATATTTTCCGTTTTCTTAACCAAGATTTGGAAGAAAAATGTTATGATTGAGTTTTATCCCAGATAAGTACATATTTATAGATATGTGTATATGAGATCTCACATGCTGTGCAGTTTTATAATTATAGTTTTATTATTTATTCAACTACTTCAGGTTTTAACTACAAAACTATCACACATACAAAACATGTATAAAACATATATGTACAACTTTAGGACAATTTTCAAAAAGAATAGATAGTTACCACAAACCAGCTGGAAACAGAACAATGCCAATTCCTTTGAAGCCTCTCTGTGCCTTTCCCAAATCATATTCTCCTTCATCATTCAAAGATAGTCATTCTCTTGAATTGTTTTCTTGCTTTCCTTTATAGTTTTAAAGTGTAAAAAAAAGTGTAACTTCAAATAATATGTTTTTAAACTTTTTTGACTACATGGCAATCTTTGGTGGAATTTGATTTAAATGACATTAAATCTGGATAGTGATTTCGGAAGAATTGCCATGTATTTATTATTAAATCCCCTTTTATGAACATGGCTTAGGTTTTCTTTAATATTTTTTCATAAAGTTTTATTCATAAAAGTATTTAAATGTAATTTTATTTTA
>NW_016803334.1:2880246-2883507 GCF_001698545.2 Rhinopithecus bieti
TTTCTGCTTTTGGAAGGGTTGTTTAGTTTTGGTTTTTTTTTTCTTTTTTTAACCTTTTTTCTTTACTGATACGTATATTAAAGGATGAAAATTTTTTATACTTTACCTGAATCCCAGAACTCAAATCTCACAGTCTCACAATTCAAACAATCTTGAATATAATTAGTTCAAAAAATTTTCCTGTGCCCATTGTTAATTTTTTCTTTGTCTCACACATTATTCTGAATATTTGGGTATTTTATAGTCATGATTTTATGACTTTTTGAAGCATAATTTAATTTTGGGCAGGGGACACTATTTTCTTAAGGTCATTTTGTAAGATTCTTGGTATTCTACAATGGTTGTGTGCCATATCATATATATGTTTATGGGAATTAGTTTACTCATTGTGTTTGTTCAATATTCAAACCTCTTTGTTTTTCTAATAGTCGCAGAGATATATTTTTTAATCTAATGTTATGCTGATGGTTTTATCTATTTTTTTCTTACAGCTCTGTTTCATTTTTGCTTTATAAAATTGAGGCTAGGTTGTTAGGTGCACACATATTTAGAATTGCCATTTTTTATTATTCGGAAGCATCTTACAAGAGACCTAATTGAAACTTTATTCTGAAGCATATTCTTGTATTGGGTTCTGCTGAAATATGAATTCTCACTTAAAAATTTCACAAGACTGTGTGAGGATTTTTATCCTACTTGGGACATGAGGGATCTCTAAATTTAAGAATTAATATATTTCTTCAGTGTTGGATAATTCCTATTATCTATTAAAATGCTGTTTCTGCACCATTTTCTGTGTTCTTTTTGCTATACCAATCATAATTGATTCTCATTATTTGCAAATTCTGAATTTGTGAATTTGTTTACTAAAGTTTTTTTTGTAACCTCAAAATCAATCATGGAGCTTGTGTGCGCAATCACTTTCAGGCATGCACAAAGATGAAATGTTTGGGTAGTTAATTGATGCTATTGCAGTTGGGGTCAAACAAGGTGATACTGTCCTTTTGTTTCAGGTCTCAGGCTGTAAATAAGTTTTGCTTTTATTTTTTATTTTATTTTTATTTATTTATTTGTTTTTTGATGGAGTCTTGCTCTGTCACCCAGGCTGGAATGCAATGACGCAATCTCAGCTCACTGCAGCCTCCACCTCTCAGGTTCAAGAGATTCTCCTGCCTCAGCCTCCCAAGTATCTGGGGTTACAGATGTGCACCACCACACCCGGCTAATTTTTGTATTTTTAGTAGAGATGGGTTTTTGCCATGTCAGCCAGGTTGGTATTGAGCTCCTGGCTCAAGTGATCCACCCGCCTCGGCCTCCCAAAGTGCTGGGATTACCAGCGTGATCCACTGCACCAGGCCGAGTCCTGCCCTTTTTACAGTCTATTTAAATGCTATATTTTACCCATTTTGTGCTTTTTTCGGTAATTTTGCTGTTTAAAATGGCCCCAAGTATACTACTGAAGTGCTGCCTAGTGTTCCTAAGCACAAAAAAGCTGTGATGTATGTTCTTGACCAAGAAAATATGAGTGTTATATAAGCTTCATTCAAGTTTGAGCTACAGTGCTGTTGGCTGTGACTTCACTGTTAATTAATTAACAATATATATTATAATAAAGTGTTGGGAGGCTGAGGCGGGTGGATCACTTGAGCCCAGGAGTTCAAGACCAGCCTGGGCAACATGGCAAAACCCTGTCTCTAAAAAATCATCAAAAATTAGCTGGGCAGAATAGCTCAAAAAAATAATAGCAATGATAAAGTGTCTTTAAATAGAAACACACAGGAAACAAGCTCATGTATTGATCAGTTGATGAAAAATGTGACCAGACACTCATAGAAACCTAATCCTTTATGTCCCCTTGAAAAAAAAATTTCAGTATTTGCTAATTCTGTACCTGCTGCAACTTTATAGAACATGACTACCATAAACAAGAGTCAAATGTATAAATTGAACAGCATTGTCTTTGTCACTTACTTTCCCTTTATTTTTCTTCTTTTTTTGTTTTCCCCTGGGTATGTTTTTCTGACTTATATTCAAATTTTAATTTGTTGTTGAATTCCTAATTCGATTATTTACATTTTGGTTGTAGAATATGTATACTTTACCCATGTTTTCTTTTCTACAGCTTATTTTAAAAATTCTCAATTTTACATTCTGTTTTATTGAAGATGTTAAACTTATTTTTTTTCTCAAAATCTATGTCTTGACAATTCCAAATAACAACATGAAATAACAGTAGCTTCCCTGTGTCTATTTCGATTGCTTATCATTTCTTCTGGGTCTCATTCATGTTGTCTTATATCATGATATTCCTGATTAGTTTTAATTTTATTATTTTGCTTGCAGCACACTGTACTTGAAAATTACAAAAATAATGCAAGGCCTGGGATTGTGTCTCACTTCAGACAGAATTTTTTATTTGCTTTTTACAGGCTCCTGGCAACTTGCAATGTCCTATAACCTGAATTTAATTTCAAAGATTCAGATGGTTCAAATTTGGCCTGTAGTCTCCATGTAGACTCATTATGCACCGTTATTTCTATCAACTACTTATTTGGAGTCCTTGGTGGATACCAGTATTCAGCTTGAGCCTTTCTCACCCAGGCAGCTGATGAAAGCACTACACAATCTCTTTGGAGTCTCATCACTTACAACATTAGCAGCATCTCCTACGTGAAAGTGGTTCTAAATATCAGACATATCTCTGAATTTTCATCTTATTCCAGACACTGGTTTTTAAGAAATCTTTTAAAAACACATCTTTTGACCTCAGTGAAAATGTTAATCCAAATTACTTAGTTATTACTAAAAGCCTCTTTTGAATTTTAATTTCAATTAATTTTATTTCTATATCCTGTATTTAGTTACCAAATTTGTTTTGTTACATTTAGTAATTTTATATTTAGTAATTTATTATTCCTTTTTCCTTTATTCTCTTAGGTTTTCTTTTTTTATTATTATTTTACTTTAAGTTCTAGGGAACATATGCACAACATGCAGTTTTGTTACATATGTATATATGTGCCATGTTGGTGTGCTGCACCCATTAACTCGTCATTTATATAAGGCATATCTCCTAATGCTATCCCTTCCCCCTGCCCCACAATAGAACGCAGTGTGTGATGATCCCCTTCCTCTGTCAAAATGACATCATTGTTCAATTCTCACCTATAAGTGAGAACATGCGGTGTTTGGTTTTCTGTGCTTGCAATAGTTTGCTGAGAATGATGGTTTCCAGCTGCATCCATGTCCCTACAAAGGACA
>NW_016803334.1:2886538-2946973 GCF_001698545.2 Rhinopithecus bieti
TGAGTAAATTTACTTTGGCTAGGAAAAGGAATTCCCTTCCCCCTTGCACTTCCCAGGTGAGGTGATGCCTCACCCTGCTTCAGCTCTCGCTGGTTGGGCTGCACCCACGGACCAGCGCCAACTGTCTGACATGCCCCAGTGAGATGAACCCGGTACCTCATTTGAAAATGCAGAAATCACCCATCTTCTGTGTCACTCACGCTGGGAGCTGGAGGCTGGAGCTGTACCTATTCGGCCATCTTGGGTGTGCCTGCCTACTCTCTTAGGTTTTTATACAAATTAAAATATCTATTGTATATCATCTGCTGAATGGTTCCTATATTTGAAAATTTTTGGATCTTATTCTATTGCTATTTCTGATGACTCTTGATCATATTGGCTTGTTTACTTTTGGATTTAGTAACTTTTTAATTATGAATTTAAGTTTCTTTGAAAATTATTCGGGGATATCGCATTATACCTGTGTTTAAATTGTATATTGGATAGCTATTTCAATTTAATCCAGTACTTCTCTTTTATTAGCGGTGTAACAACAACAAAAAAAAGCTTGTATTTAAACACTTGTCTACAGATTTAAGTATTTTCTTAGGACAAAATACAATTCTTGGGGTTAGAGGGTTAAAGTAGTGAATATTATATTCTAATATGTTTTATCAAATTTATTCCATAAATGTCACTGTAGTTTATATTGTAGTAATATTTGATCTTCATATTTTAAAGTGAATATTGAAACAATTATCTGAAAAACTCACTAGGATGATAACTGGACTGAGATACAAACTCTATATAAAAAGATAAAATAAGAAATATATGTGTGTGTTGAATATGTGTATGTATTCACCTGATAATTTAACTTTATCAAATGTTAAGTTAGGCAATAAATACTTCAAGATTATGGTAGGTTCTGTTTCTATGTATTGATTAATTCATTTGCCTATTCACTCAACAATATTTGGTGAGTGACTACTATAAGTCAGCAATAAACTAGCCATGAGGGATTCAACAACAAGCCATTATGAAACTCACAGCCTAATGGAGGAGACTTTAATAAACAGGTTAAAAACAAAATATGGAAAATAATGAAATATGGAAAATTTCAAAATCTGGGAAGTTTTATAAATGTTTTAGAAAAATGCAGTGATAGAAAGGGATGTCTTTTGTTGCTTATTTTTTTTAATCTAGGGTGGTTAGGGAAAGTCTTACATTAAGGATTCTTTAAGTGTGGGTAAGTGGTGTGTTAGGGTAGAGACAGGAAAATCAATCCAGAGATAAAGTACAAACAATGACTCTGAATAAAATGCCTACATACTGGCAAACTCCAGGAGAGAGTAATATGAGGTATTAATAAATTTGCAAAAGGAAAGTTAGATCAAGAAAACTCTATAGATCAAGGTAAGAAATTTGGATCTCATTCTCAGGGCAACAGCAACAAAAAAAAACCTTTAAAGATATTTTTCAGCAGATTTGTCATGCAAGCCAATTTATACTTTTAAAAGTTTACGGTCTTCAGGAAGAATGGATTGTAGACCATCAACAGTGGAAACAAGAAAACAATGTGGGAAATGACTGTAGTAGTCTAATTGAGAAATAGTGATGGCTTAGAATGTGGAGCTTGTAGTAAGATTGATAGAGATGGATATATCAAGTTACATTTTAGAGGTACAGATATATTCACTAGGGCTAGATGAAACACTGAATAAAAGAATGATGGAAAGTACAGATTCTAAAGTGACTTTTAGTTTTCCAGTGTGAGCATCTGAATAAGAGAGGCACCTAGAATCCTGTACTTTCAACTCTGTTGACACAGTTTGTGTGTGTCTGACACAAAGTACTATAAGCTTCTGAGGGGCAGGAACTTTCCTTTCTCCATTTTTGCATCCTTATTGCCCTGCACAATGACTAGCACAGAGAACTTACCCAATCAGTATTTGCTGAATGAACTGATGAATGAATAATTAAGTGAAAAAAAGATTGTCTTTTGTCTTTTTGTACTGGACAACTAGAAATAATGGCTCATAATTACAGGCAGACAGATTTCAATTCTATGTAAATATTGCCAGATAATTAGAACTCCACAAATGAAAGAGTCTGACTTTGGAATAACATGCTCTCTGATAACTAGGAATATTTAAGCAGAATTTTGTTGCAAATAAGACAGGTGTCTAATTTTGAAGAAGAATTGGAAATTAACTCAGGCAGAAAATATTAATTCTTCCAACCTCTCTACTTAATCCCTCTTTAAGTTCAGAATACCTTTCATTGTCCATACCTCTGAACAATGACATTTTATTTTCTGTTAATTGAGTTATTTAACTTATGTTAAAAGAATGTCTTGAAATACTGAAGATAAAATTAAAATAACACTTCCTCCTTTCAGATAAGTAAAATGTAGGGTTTATAGTTTCTAATGTTTGCCTAGGGTACCAGGATGTCTGGCACATATGATCATGACTGAGAGAGCATGAAGCACGTGCCTGTTTCTCCTGATGAGGTTCCCATCTCATGCGTTACCAAGCAATATGGACGTGGGAGGTTTAGTTACAGAAGAAAGAACTGATAGAATCGGACTTGACTATTGGTTGGAATTTTTGAGTTTAGGAAATCTTTTTTAAAGGTTCTGTCTCTATTTCATATTTGATGCAAGATTCTACTAAAGTTCTATGTCATGGAGAAAGCCAAGGAGCCCCCACAATCTGATTCTGGAAAACAATTTCTTCTCTCATGTATTCTTATCTGTAAAACTTAGAGACCACAGCTATAAGAATAAATGGATCTTGGAGGTCATAATAATTCTGACTCAAAGTCAGAGGATTTTATTGGCCATGGGTAGGGGACAGTACAGTGGGTGGATATGCAAGTTCTCCACTGACAATTTACCTAAAGCACTCTGCTTTTTACCAGTTTTACATTTCCCAAAACATTTATTTTGAAGAAAGAGATCTACAGCTGGAAACTCTGTCCACACCATTGGCCTAATTTCACTTAAGAGATTTTTTACATGTTGAATTAACATTGGAGAAATGTTCCATGGACATTTCTCACAATTTAATTTATCTAATTAATGAGGTAGAATACCCCGTCTATATCAACATCACATTGATGTTTGATTTGGATATATTTAATCTACAATATAACATGCAGAAGACAAGTTAGAAGTGGGTGTTCTTTAGTTCTTAGTAAATTGAATCAGGAATGTTAGAAATACCACATAACAAAGGGGATCTCTATACAATTCAATATTTAAAAGCCTAGCATACTAAGCTGAAACTCTTGTACGTCAAGAGTGTGAAATAAGTTCTTATCAATATGATGTTTTGAAACTATCTTACTTTGATTTAATGAATTTGTATCACCGATGCTTTCTTTAGAACATCTAAACCTTCAAATTACTATAATCTAATTTTTTACAAATATTCTTTTACATAATAGGATTTTGCTTAGTTTTTAATCTATATATCCAACTGGATACTATGAAAGGCATGAACAGACACAAGAAAAATAATGAAAACCATTAACATCTCTTTATACCCAGTCAGCTACATATTGCAGCATATTTGTGGGTAAGCTCGGATAATTACTTTTGCAGTGTGATTGAAAAAGTTTTCTCTTTCTTTCATTATTAGTTACTTGAAATGCTTTTAAACTACCTTCTAATTTCATTTTGCTTCTATTTTTGCCTTTTCTCCTTTTCTCTCTGTTGCCTTCTTCCTTACATTTTTCCGTGAAAGTGACAAGATTCTACAGGGATGTTTAGGAAGTGCTCCTTTTCTAAACGCTTACATAGTATGTCTCAAATTGAACACACTGTTGTCTTTGTAGAAAACTTCTATCTCAGTTATTATAAAAACAACTGTTAGTGGAGACTAGAAAACTCCGAAGAAGACTCTATTTTAATTATAGATTTCCCATAATGCCTAGTTCAAATGCCAGTTGCTTGAGAAGTAGAAAAAAAAAAAAACCATATCAATAAGCATTAAATATGGTGCACATCAGCAAAGTATTTGATTAATTTACTCAGCATATGTGTATTAAACACACTTTTTATATCAGGTATTCTTTTAGATGTTTGGGATAGACCAGTGACCAGTCCCTACTTACTCAGACCTTACAATATAATGAAGGAGGACAGAAAAAGAGGGAAAATAATATAATTTCAGTTAAAGGTAAATGTAATGAAGGAAATAAAGCAGGGTATTGTATGAAAGGTCAGAAGGAATTAAAGAACTACATTTGGTAGAATGATTAAGGAAGTCTTTTCATATGGAGGTGATATTTGGGTCTTACGTAGCCATTTCCTGATTCCATTGAGTCTATTCCCACCATAGGTAGATCAGGAGAGTTTTTCAATCTGGTAGGTAACTAATAGTCACTGTAAAAAGATTTAGGTAGAAAAGAGAGGAGTCTAGCCATAATTACTGACAATTATTTTTGGGAAGCTGTGCAGAGCCAATATACAAACTAATAAATATTTTTTAGCTGACCATAGAGTCAGAGTTACCTTGTTTATTACATAAATATTTTCTCAACACAGCACTTCAACCTTCCAGATTCATATTCCTAGGGAAGTGATGGAAAAATAATTTTATCAGGAGAATCAGTTTGCTGATTCATATCTGGCCCCTTAGTCATAACCAGATGGGCCGGACACTGGTACCCCAGCCAACAGTAGGAAAACATGCATCCTAGAGTTTATGGATCTGAAGCAAAGACAGTCATTTTCTCCACTATTTGAAGACATTCTTTTAATGTAAGTTTGTTAATCAAATTCAGGAAATAGTTTCAGAAAGTTGACGACATACTCTTTGTCATAATTTAAAGAGGTCTACCAAAAATCAGTCGAGTCTTCCTTCCTTCCTTCCTTCCTTCCTTCCTTCCTTCCTCTCTCTGACCCTTTCTCCCTCTCTCCCTCTCTTTCTCCTTTCCTTCCTCCTTCCCTCCCTTCTTTTCTTCCTTCTTTCCTTCCTTCCTTCCTTGCTTCCTTCCCTCCTCTCTCACCCTGCCTTCCTCCCTCTGTCACTCTGTCCCTCCATCTCTTTCTCCCTCCCTTCTTTCCTCTCTCCTTTCCTTCCTTCCTTCCTCCCTCCCTTCCTTCCTTCCTTCTTCTCTCTCTCTCACCCTTCTTCCCTCTCCCTCCCTCTTTCCCCTTTCTTCCTTCCTTCCTCCCTTCCTCTCTCCCTCCCTTCCTTCTTTCCTTCCTTCCTTCCTCCCTCTCTTTATCACTCTTTTCTTCCTTTCTTCCTTTCTTTCTCCCTCCTTCTGTCTCCTTCTAATTCCCTCCCTTCCTTCCTTCCTCTCCCATCTCTCTCTCTCTTTCTTTCTTTCTTTCTTTCTTTCTTTCTTTCTTTCTTTCTTTCTTTCTCTCTCTCTCTTTCTTTCTTAGAAACATTTTTACAAATGGGCAAATTAGACTTATATTGGCATCACTTTGTTATAGTCAGCCTAAATATGTCTAGCTTTGGCTCGTCTACTGATAACATCTTGCATTTTATTTTTATTTTTCTTAGCTTATTAATTGTGTAAATTCTTATTAAATTCTATTGATCTCCATGTTTGCACAATTGATCTTAGAGCCAGTAAAGTTTAAGCAGATATTAATAATTTAAAGGAAGGCTATAGTTAAGTTATAAGGAAAAAACAAATATTTGTTAAAGAAAATATTGGTAATTTAATTGGGTTTATAAATAAAAAATTGCTGTCATTTTTCTTTTCTAATAATAGTTACTGTTACTATTTTGCTTTTCAAGATGATAAGGTTTTGGCTTTTAATTTTTTTTCTCAAACTTTAGATGTGATATGTATACGCTGCTGTCAAAAGATAACAAACTTCATAAGTACATGTTTAAAATTCTCATAAGTCAACTGTGTTAAAAATGTTTCATCTAGCATGGCAACAATCAAACTTCAGGAATTCTATGAAAGTGAATATATTTTTATATCAGTAAGTTAGAAGTAATGGCCATAATAACCAATCTAGATTCAGACCTTTGTTGTACCAGTCCATCCTAGTTTTCTTCCTAAGACTGTTTTCTGGCTCTAATAAAGCTTGTCCAACTAGAGGAGTGGGATTAGAACAACATTAGCTGTAAATTCTGGCTCTCTTATTACTGTGTCTACTCATTTTTCAATTACAACTCTAGAAGCAATATCTATAGAAAATATATCAAAATTGAGTTAAGTTGTGTGGTAAAGTTAAAACAAAAATCCAACCAGTTAGAATTCAGGATATCTATGATGAATTCTAGACTCAGCCACTAACTAATTTGGTGACCTTGAACAAGATATTTATTTCTTTGAAGAAGTCTCCATTTCCTCAGTTGTAAGACAAGGGTGTTGACCTAGATCTCTTACAAATATAGGATTCTGAGTTTGTTATGAGCTAAACTGTGTCCCCTCGAAGTTTCTATGTTGAAGGCCAGGCATGGTAGCTCACACTTGTAATCCCAGCACTTTGGGAGGTCATGGTGGGTGGATCATCTGAGGTCAGGAGTTCAAGACCAGACTGACCAACACGACGAAACTCCGTCTCCACTAAAATTACAAAAATTAGCTGGGCGTGGTGGTGGGTGTCTGTAATCCCAGAAACTTGGGAGGCTGAGGGCTGAGGCAGGAGAATCATTGGAACCTGGGAGACAGAGGTTGCAGTGAGCTGAGATCGCGCCATTGCCCTCCAGCCTGGGCAACAAGAGCGAGACTCCTTCTCCGGGAAAAAAAAAAAAAAAAAAAGTGTATATGTTGAAGCCCTAACCTTTAGTACCTTAGAATGTGACTGTATTTGAAGATAGAACCTTTACAGACTTGATTAAATTAAAATGAGGTTGTTAAGGTGGGCCACAATCCAATCTGAATAGTGTCCTTATAAGAGAAATTTGGACATGCAAAGACATACTAGAAGTATGCATGCACAGAGAGAAGACCACGTGAAGACATGTCAAGAAGGCAGTCATCTGCAAGACAAGAACAGGCCTCAGAAGAAAGCAAACCTGTTGACATCTTTGATCTTGGACTTGTATTATGCACAACTTGCTTAATCACACATATTTTTTTTCTTTCTTTTTCCAGTAGTAGCCCAGGAATAGACAAATAACTATAAAGATATATAAGAAAGAATTTAAGTTTGTTATTGGAAATGTCTGCAGCAGAAAGTCAAACATAGAGCAAGAATATGTATGTGCTAGATCCAGTGCTTTGGTTTATTTAAGACTCTTTTTAGGACTAAGACATTTGAGATATTTGGCATCCTGAGTTGTGGTACCCTATAACATCTATTTTAGCAGTTATAGTCAGACACGTTCCAGTATTACATAAATTCTCTTTTATTTTCTCTGTAAAGGGTTTATGAGAGCTATGATACATGTGTGTCCTTATAGCTAATCGTCTCCCCAGGATCCCCCATTAGAGTGCAATCTGCTAAGCTTTCAGACCAGATCTGGTCTAACCTGAAGTATCTGTAGTGAGTGGTGTTTATCACTAGACAAAATGCAGACTTTCATACTAATTTGTAACAGGACATACCAATTTTTTTTTCCTTCATGTTTGGTTTTTCATTCACAGTTTATGATTTGTGGCTTTAAGATGCAAACGAGTTTTCTAGTTCAATTCATTGGCATGCCAAAAGACTGTGTAACAGTTTAAAAACACTTCAACTGTTTCCTAATATTCTTCTCAGAGAACTTTCAGACATATTCAATGATCTGCAAACCTTACAATTTATCATAAGTCAACAGGTATTGAATCAGCCAATAAGAAGTCAATGTTAGACAAATGTCTTACAGTACAGTTACAGAATTTCAGAATACAGTATTATTCTGTATTACAGAATATTCTGTTATACATAATTACACAATACAGAACACAGTATTAATAGAGTAATGGAACTGAATGATCTACCTAAACAATATTCAATAAATTTGGTAGTCTTGTACACGTAATTATTAATTTTCCACATTAATTATTATTTTCCCTGGAGATACAATATGCATAAAATTATTGTTGTTGTTATTAAATTATTATTGTTTTAAAATAAAGCCTTTCTACTCAAAGTTTCTCCATGTACTGTAAGCATCAATATAACTAGGATAAACTTAAAATCATAGGCACCACCTCCAATTATCTGAATTAGGATCTTCATTTCAATAAGGTTCCCAAGCACCTAGTCTGCACCTTCATGTTTGAGAGATACTGAACAAAAGAATTTAGTCGTGGTCTTTAATATGTAGTTCTGAAATTTTTGTTACAGACATCTTAACACAAATGTAGCAAATAATGGGAAAACATTTGAGAAAAATAATTTAGAAATTGATGTTAAAGCAAAAAGGAAAGAGATAACTATTAGAGTTGAATTCATTGCAAGATCTAATATGAAAACAGATATTAATCTAATTTATATTGCAATATTGCATGCTATTACTATAAGACAAAAAGCAAAGTTTATTTGGTAATTAAGGAAAGCAGAAAATTATTTCTCTGCCCCCCACCAATCTGTCTTTCTCTCTCTTTCACACATACGCGTACGCACACACTTCATGTACACAAACCAAAGGAAATTCCTGGTCAATATACTAAACCATTGTGCTGGTCCTATCTTCCCCTTATATCATTTAACATCTATCCTTCTATAACATTAAAACTTGATCTCTTTTAAAAAATGTTGTAAAGTTAAAAATGTCATATAGCCTCTATAGGAGGTATATTTATCATAGTACTCGTTTCTTTTCCACTTTCAGGATCGACATATTGTAAGTTAAAGTACTGAACATATTTCAGCTTTGCAAGTATGAGAAAGGAGGTGAAAATGAGTTAGAGCTACTATTTATACTAAGAATTAATGGAACATTCTTCATTATTTTCCTGGAAAGTCAAATTCCTCATTATGAGTGGGTGCTTTTTGCTTTGAGGTTCTTTTCTTTTTTTATAATGAAAAGAAAATAAAATATCACAACTTTTCAATCGTACAAACTCTCTCTCCCTTATACACACAAACACCACACACACACACACACACACACACATATCCACTTCAGAAAATTATCAGTAAACCAACTGTATTTAAAGTTGAAATTTAGATTCACAATGTAGCACTGTACTATGTCTGTAGTTAATTTTAACACAAATAAGATAGGGCAAAATTAAATGTGCTAGCATTATAATAATTTGGCCACTTTGCTTTGTGAGAGTGACTGCGTTGTGTAGCTAGTGTCTGACATTGAAAAGATCTGAACTGTCATGTTGTCATTATGAACATTTAGGGGAGGAAAGAACCACAGTCAATCAAGGAAGAAGAAAAGTTAAACAGGCAAATTGGGCACAACGGTGATTCAGCAGCCACTCTAAGTGGCGGATTGCAGTTTGCTTGCCCACTTAAACTTGCAGCTGTGCTTAGGGGAAAAGGAAGGAAGGAGTGGGTGAAACCACTATGAAAATGAGGCTGAATAGACTGCTTTTGAAATTGAGCTTTATTCTCTCCCTATGTTGTAAGTACTATTAGCTGTCAATTATTTTAGCAAGTAATATTCATAATTTTTTTTTCACCTTCTGACATCGGATTTATAGATCTCAGTAACTGACAAAACACTTCAGATACCTGCAAAATGGCCTCTTATCTATCCCAACAATCAGAATCCTACTTCTTCAGTGTAAACTTACTGAGTGAAAAGAAGCTAGAAACACAATTATCTAAGTAATGAGTACAGAAAAACTTGCGGTGAATAAGTATAGCAAACTTGAGGAATTTTTATACACAACAATGCATAACTATATGGCATTTTGTAATTTGAGTAGAGCACCATATTTATTTTAAAAAATACTACTTTCATTTTACAAATTAATTAACAAATTATTTTATAAAATTTAGAATTTCAAAATCTAGAAAAAATATTTACTGTATTAAATTTTAGGGTTACTTGGTCATCAAACTTGGGAAGAGAGGCAAATGTGTACATGGCATGTTTAGGAAGCTCCAATTTGTCATGGAAAGCCATCTATCCTGTTTTGAAGTAATTGACAGGAGAAACAAAGTGTATTTAAAGGCGGTGTCTGTGACTTGTGACTCCACATGGATATTGTATGCCATCCTTCCAGAGCAAGACAAAACATTCTGACAAACACTATTTTGCAATCTCTTCTTAAAACACTGCAATGAAAAAAGTCAGTGGCTTTTAAACTTGCAAAGTTCCAGATTCAATGAAAAATAAAACAGAGTAGTTCCCTAGAGCTAAGAAGTGTCCGTTGTTGAGTTTGAACAACAACAAAGAAAGAAACTACCCAAAGAAGAAAAATTGGAATGTGGAAACCCTGCTAGGAAAAAAAGAAAACAAGTTTAAAATGTCTGTCTCAAATAGGTGACTTGAGGAAACTAGTTTCTTCTTATAGCCATTTATTTGAGTCTGCAACCATTTCTAGAAGGGATACACAAAGGATATTGGATAATGACTGACACAGCTTTTCTTTCTAATTCTGATTCTTTTCTTTCTAATTCATTTAACTTCATGCCATAATTTTACTGTGTATAAAATGAGAATGCAAGTACACTTTTGGCAATGGAAAATACTTGGACTTATTTTCTTATTCATATGTACTTCCTAAATTAGTTGATACCGTTTTATGACTTTATATATCTTCTAATTACTCCCAAATGTATACCTTAAATAACATCTCTCTCAACTCCATGTTTGATGTCTGACTTAATGCCTAATAGATGTCTCAAATTAGCATATCAAATGTACTCTTGCCTGCGACTTTAGTGTTCCCAGCCCACTCAGTGTACCAACAAACAGTAAACAGACCTCCTACTGCTGACACCATATTTGACAACTGTTTTTTTTCCTCATATCTCACATGGCAGAGATGACTAACTTTCCACTAATAATTCATTTTTCACTTTTGCAGAGCAGAGTTGTTATAGGAAAGTGGCTGCCTAAAGAGTCACCATATTTCCTATTCTCCTTGCATAAAACTTGGAGCACAGCAGCTGGTTTTCATCAGAGAAAAGTTAATAGAAGTGATACATTGACTTTTTTGGGCAATGTGCTTAAGAAGTGAGTGCACCTTCTTCATCCTTTTTTTTCCCCCATCAGCCAGTCGGATGTCAATGCCTGGGAAACCATGAAACCCACATAATGTTTGCAGGTTCTCAATTAGACTGGCTCCATAAATGACTGTGTGAAAAGTAACCCCACCCAAAACACACAGGCCAAAAACATCCACATTAGACTGTCAGAGGCAAAACAAAACTTTAGTTTTTAAGCCACTAAAAAAATGAAGTATGTTTGTTATAATAACTAGTGTCATACCATATGCTGTATGATTCTGCTTATGTGAAATGTCCAAAGTAGGCAACCCTATAGAGACAGAAAGTAGATTAGTATTGCCTGGTGCTAGGAGACCAGGAGTTGGGAGAAAGTAGAGTGACTGCCAAGGGGCACATGGTTTCTTTCTGGAGTAAAGAAAGTATTCTAAAATTAGAGTGAGGCAACGATGGCACATCACTGTGAACATACTAAGGACCAATGAATTGTATACTTTAAGCAGGTGGATTTTATGGTATGTGAATTATTTCAATAAAGCTGTAATTTTTAAAAATGCAAAAAAAAAAAAAAAAAAAAAAACTAGTGTCATAATAACTAACACATTTAATATATAACCCAACATCAAATATCCTTCAAAATATATCCGAAATCCAGACATCTCTTGCTTCTTGTGCCACCACAAGAGGGCAAGGCACCTCCACTGTTTTCCCTGAATTATAGCAATAGCCTACTAACTGGTCTCTTTGTTTTGACTCTTATCTGCCTTTGTCTTGTAAGTATCTAGTAGCTAAAGTGATTCTTTTAAAAATGAAATCTACTCATATAATTTTCCTGCTTAAAATAGTTCAATGGATTTCTAGTATACTTTGAATTAAACCAATTAAAAAATTGGCAAAATATCTCATAGACACCCCATCAGAGAAGATATACAGGTGGCAAATAAATACACTAAAAGACATTTAACATCATATGTCATTAGGGAATTTCAAATTAATACAACGAGATACCACTACACACCTATTAGAATGGCTAAAATCCAGAAGATTGACAACACCAAAAGCTGGCAAGGATGTAGAGTAACATCAATTCCCATTCATCACTGGTGGTACACACACCAGTGATGGTACACACACTTAGGAAGACAGTTTGGCAGTTTCTTACACAAGTAAACTTACTTTTAACATATGATTCAGCAATTGTACTTCTTGATACTTACCCAGATGAACTGAAAACCCGTGTCTGCACAAAAACCTGCATACGGATATTTATAACAGCTTTATTCATAATTGCCAAAACTTGGAAGCAACATGGAGGTCCTTCAATAGGTGAACAAGTAAACAAACTGTAGTACGTTTATACAATGAAGAATTAACATGAAATTAGCATAAAGAAGCACCACAATGGCTGACTAGAAGCAGCTAGTGTGTGCCACTATTACAGAGAGGAGACGGCGGCAAGTAAACACTAGCTCTTGAAGCAAGTTATCCATGAGGCCACATTGGGATTCATCAAGGAAGCAATAGTGACCCGCAGGGAGCAGAGGGCAGCCAGGCAGGACAGCCACCTACCTGGGACTAGCGCAGAGCCAGGGAAGGCTCCCTACATGGGGAAAGGGTGAGTGGGTGAGAGCCCCCAGGAACCCAAACTTCTTCCATTAATGTTTGTCATCCTGGGCATAAGAGACCTCTCCTGATCCCCCCCCCCACCCCAGACCTACATGGAGTCTGAGCAGAGCTGCTACTCAGGCCCATGTGGAGCCCCACAGGCCTTGGATCCTTGAGCAGCCCAGCACCAGCTGCCACAGATCTACCAACAAGGGATCCCAGGCTCTATTGTGTGCCTGTAGGTTAGGAGCCACATACATGATGCTGAGGAACCAAATGACTGCAGACCCAACTTCACTAGACAAAGCCCACCGGCCTGGGAACCCAGCACTGCCAACTCACCCACACCTGAGTCAGCTGCAGCTCTGCATTTCTCTGGGATAAATCTCCCACAGGTAACCAACAGGCCTGCCTACAGTTTCCACCCCTGCTGCCCTTAGGCTGGAGGAGTGAAGAGCCACAAAACTGCCACAGGTCTCCAGCACACCATAGCTACCTTGTAGAACAGTGGCCAGACTGTTTTCCATGCCGTCCCAGCCCCTGCCACTTCTCCCTGGGCAGGGCCCCTGGCCTGGGCCCTCAACACAGCTGCCTTACCCTCACCTGATCACTTCAGTTAGTAGTGGCTCTGCATTTCTCTGGAATGGCGCTCCCAGAGACAACTGACAGGCTTTCTGCCTCTGCCACCACAGCAGTACCAACCCTTGCATCCCCCAGACTGGGAAAGGAACAAAGTCCTGATGGCTTCTGCATGCCTACAGCACACACAGTTACTCTACAGAGAGGAGGACAGACTATCTTCCTTGTGAGCCTCCAATACCCCTGCTTTTCACTAGGCAGGGCCTCAGCTTGGGCCACAGGGTAGCTGCCCCTGAACCAGCTGAACATTCCCATTGGCAGCAATTTTGTGTGTCTCCGGCGTGGTCTCCAGAAGCAATTGACAGCCTCTCTGCTACTACCCACAGCGGTAGCTGCCCTTGCTGCCCCCCATCTGGTGGGGCAGGGAACAGAGAGCCTGAGAGCTTACGAGCTTACCTTGCCCCTCCAACATGCTGCAGCTGCCAGAGAAAAGTTCAGAGTGTCTTCCTGGCTCTTCACCAATCAGAGACCCTGGCTTGGGCCCAGAGTGCAGTCACCCGACCCTGGATGATCATTTTCACGGGCAGGGGCTCTCTGTTTCTCTGAGGTGGAGCTCCCAGAGACAATGACAGGGCCTCTGCCATTGCCACTGCTAAGGTCCCCACCCTTGGTGCTCCTGAGCCAGGAAAGGAACAAAAAGCCGGAGCTTTCCCCCAGGGCTGCAGTAAGGAGCTTAGGAGTGTTAAGCCAAAATCTGTGGATAGCACTTAAACAGAAGAGCCCAGGCCCTCAGAGCACTGAGAGGGGTGAGTCGCATGGGTTCCTGGGCTGCTGTGGAGAGCAGGGCCTGCCTCCCTCCACAGGGCCAGCCTAGAAAAAGTGTGGCCTGTCTCAGTGCCATGGCCTCTGCCTGAAGGAGCTGTGCAACCCAGAACACCTAATTAAAAAAAAAGAGGGCCCAGTGCCACTGATCGAAAGGGGCACCCTCAAGTCTCAGGAGAAAACCTGGTGAAGGGGTCACCTCTCTTACTGCATCATAAAGAATGGTTACAAAAACGAGGAAATAAAAAGGAGCCACATGGCTGAGTAAGAGCCTCTCTTCTGACCATTATCTTAAGTGCTATCTACTAGATTGCAGCCCAAAGTAGACCACCAAAACTACTGTGCTACTTTGTCCTGCTGTGAAACCAAGGGCAATATTCTAGCCAAAGATAAAGATCCTGCACAGAGCCTTGGCCCTCTGAAAACATCCAGAAATGAATCCAACTGATTATATTCAAATTACACCATAGTTAAAGAAACACTAATCTTTCCATGTTAGAAAGAACCATAGCAAGAACTCTAACAATTTGAAAAGCCAGAGTGCACTCTTACATCCAAACAAATCAACTAGCTCCCCAGCAATGATTCTTAGTCACTTAGAAATGAAAAAAATGATGGACATAGAATAAAGAATTTGGATAGCAAGGAAACTCATTGAGATTCAGAGGAAAGTTGAAATCCAATCCAAGGGATCCAAAGAATTCCATAAAACAATCCAAGAGCTGGAAGATAAAAGAGCCACTTTGAAAAAGAACCAAACTGAACTTCTAGAGTTAAAAAACTCACAAGAATTTCATAATATAATTGGAAGTATTAACAGCAGAATAGACCAAATTGAGGAAAGAATCTCTGAGGTCAAAGACCAATCCTTCAAATAAACTCAATCAGACAAAAATAAAGAAAAAAGAACTTTAAAAAAAATAAACAAAACCCCTGAGAAATGTGAGATTATGTAAAGAGAAAAACAATCTGTGACTCATCAGCACACCTGAGAGGGGAGAGACAGAATAAACAACTTGGGAAATATATTTGATAAGATAGTCTACTATAGTTTTGCTAATCTCAAAGGAGCAGTTGATGTACAAATTCAAGAAATGAAGAGAACCCTGAGTAGATCCAATTCAAGATGATTCCCAAAGCACACAGTCATCAAATTCACCTAAGTCAGTGCAAAAGAGTAAGTCTTAAAGGCAGCTACAGAGAAGGGTCAAGTCATGTACAGAGGCAACCCCATCAGACTAGCAGCAGACCTCTCAGCAGAAACCTGACCAAGCCAGAATAAACTGGGGGTCTATTTTCAGCATCCTTAAAGAAAAAGAAATTCCAACCAAGAATTTCATATTCTGTCAAACTCTAGTTCATAAGGGAAACAGAAATAAAACCTTTATCACACAAGCAAACGCTGAGGGAATGCATATCAACTAGACCAGACTTACAAGAAGCCCTTAAGGGAATGCTAAACATGGAAACAAAAGACTGACATTTGCTACCACAAAAAAGCACTTAAGCACATAGCCCGGAGGAACTATAAAGCAATTACACAATTGAATCTACATAACAACCAGCTAACAACATAGCAACAGGATCAAAAATCTCACATATCAATATCAATACTAACCCTGAATGTAAATGGGCTAAATGTCCCTTTTAAAAGGCATAAAGTGACAATATGGATAAAAAGACAAGACCCAACTGTCTGCTGCTGCGAAAGACCCAACTAACATGTAGCAACACCAACAGGTTCGAAGCAAAGGGATGGAGTCAGTTCTGTCATGCAAATAGAAAACAAACAAACAAAAAAAATAGCAGGAATCTGTATTTTTATATCAGAGAAAACAGATTTTAAACCTATAACAAGAAGGAGAAAGAAGGACATTGCATAATGATAAGGAGTTCAATCCAACAAGAGGACTTAACTGTCTATCCTAAATTTATATTCATCCAACATTGGAGCACCTAGATTTATAAAGCAAGTGCTTTTGAACTAGGAAAAGTCTTAGCCACACAATAATAGTAGAGGACTTCAACACATCACTGACAGCATTAGACAGATCATTGAGGACAAAACCAACAAACTCTGGATTTTAACTTTACACTTTACCAATTAAACCTAATAGACACCTACAGAACACTCTACCCATCAACCACCAAATATACATTCTTCTCATCTACACATGAAACATAATCTAAAATTGACCACATGCTCAGTGATAAAGCAACTATATAAATGCAAAGAATTCAAAAGTATTCCAAGCACACTCTTGGACAGCAGTGCAATAAAAATAGAAATCAATATCAAGATCTCTAAAAAGCACACACGGAAATTAAACAACTGACTCCTGGAATAATTCCTGGGTAAATACTGACATTAAGGCAAAAAATAAATTCTTTGAAATAGATAAAAATAGAGACATAACTTATCAAAATCTCTGGGATTCAGGTAAAGCAGTGTAAAGAATAAAGTTTATAGTGGCAAATGCCTTCATTGAGAACTTAGAAAGATTTCAAATTAATCTAACTCTGAACCTAAAAGAACTAGGAAAAAATAACAAACCAACCTAAAAGCTAGTCAAAGAAAAGTAATGACTAAAATTAGAGAGGTGGATAAAATTTAGATGCAAAAAAATTCATACAAAAATCAAATAAACCGAGAGTAAATTCTTTAAAAACAAAAAAGTTTGATAAATGGCTAGCTAAATTAATAAAGAAAAAAAGAAAAGATCCAAATAAGTACAACCAGAAATGATAAAGATGACATTACAGCTGATCCCACAGGAATACAAAAGATCCTCAGAGAATACTATGAGCTACTCTATGTACAAAAATTAGAAAATCTAGAGTAAACTGATAATTTCTCAGAAATATACAATCTTCCCAGATTGAATCAGAAAGAGATTGAAACCCTGAATAGACCAATATTGAGATCAGAAATTGAATCTGATATATAAAAAAATTTATCAACCAGAAAAGCCCTGGAGCAGATGATTCACGGGTGAATTTTACCAGATGTGCAAAGAAGACCTGGTACCAATTTTACTGAAAGTATTCCAAAAAATTCAGGAGGAAGGGCTCCTCCTAACTCATTCTGTGAAGCCAGTGTCTGCCTAATAAGCCAAATCTGACAGACACACAATGAAAAATGAAAACTTCAGGTGAATATCCCTAATGAACCTAGATGTAAAAATACTCAACAAAATACTAGCAAACTAAATATAGCAACACTAAATCTAGCAAAAATTAGCACACCACAATCAAGTAGGCTTTATTCCTGGAATGCAAGGCTGGTTCAACATATGCAAATCAATAAAATGTGATTCACCACATCAACAGAATTAAAAATAAGAACCACATGATCATCACAATATATGCAGAAAATTAATTTGATAAAATCCTGCATCCATTCATGATTTAAAAAACCCCTATAAACTAGCATTGAAGGATCATACCTCAAAATAATAAAAGTCATCTATAAAACTCTAACAGTCAACAACATACTGAACAGGCAAAAGTTGGAACCATTTCTGTTAGGAATGCTCACTCTCACCACTCCTGTTCAACATAGTTCTTGAAGTTGTAGTCAAAGCAACCATGGAAGAGAAAAGAAAGAAAACACATTCCAATAGAACTCTGACTGTCCCTCTGTGGTGATGATATTATTTTATACCTAGAAAACTCTAAAGACTCCATCAAAAGCCTACTACAACTGATAAATGACTTTAGTAAAAGTTTCACAATACAAAATCAATGTACAAAAATTAGTAGCATCTCTATACACAAATAATGTCCAGATTGAGAGTAAAACCAATAATGAAATCCCAATTACAACAGCCACAAAGAAAATGGAATACCTAGAAATTCAGCTAACCAAAGAGATGAAAGATCTCTATATAAGGAAAACTAAAAAACACTGCTTAAATAAATCAGAGATGACACAAATAAACGGAAAAACATTCCATAATCATGGACTGGAGGAATCAAATCATTAAAATAGCTATATCTCTCCAAGCAATTTACAGATTCAATGTTGTTCCTATCTATTTACCAATGTCATTCTCCATAGAGTTAGAAAAAAGCTATTCTAAAATTCACATGGAAGGAAAAATAATCTGAAAAAACAAAGTAATCCTAAGCAAAAAGAACAAAGTGGAGTCATCACACTACCTGACTTCAAACTAAACTCCAAGGATATAGTTATGAAAACAGCATGGTACTGGTACAAAGATAGACACATAGGAAAAGGGAACAGAATAAAAAACTCAGAAATAAAGCTGCACACATACAGCCATCTGAACTCCAGCAAGGCCAACAAATACAAGCAATGAGTAAAGGACTCCCTGTTCAATAAATGTTGCTGTGATAACTGGCTAGTCATATGCAGAAGAAGGAAACTGGACCCTTACCTTTCACCATATACAAAAATTAAGATGAATTAAAAATTTAAATGTAACAATTCAAACTATCACCTTTCCAGAAGAAAACCTAGGAAATACCATTTTCATCATCAGCCTTGGCAAAGATTTTTGGCTAAATCCCCTAAAACAATTGCAACAAAAGCAAAAGTTGACAAATGTGACCTAATCAAACTAAAGAGCTTGTGCACAGTGAAAGAAGCTATCAATAGAGTGTGTGGACAACCTACAGAATGGGAGAAAACATTTGCAAACTATGCATCTGACTAAGGGCTAATATCCAGAATCTATCAGGAACTCAACTCAACAAGCAAAAGCCAAATAATCCCATTAATAAATGGGAAAAGGACATGAACACACACTTTTCAAAAGAAGAAATAGAAGCAGCCAACAAATATTTAAACAAGTGTTCATCATCAGTAATTATCAGAAAAATGCAAATTATAACTCAGGATGAGATATAATCTCACACCAGTCAGAATGGCTGCTACTAAAAAGTCAAAAAACAACAGAGACTAACAAGGATGCAGAGAACAGAGAACCCTTATACACTCTTGGGGGAATGTAAATTTATTCAGCCTCTGTGGAAAGTAGTTTGGAGATTTTGCAAATAACATAAAACAGTGCTACCATTTGACCAGCAACCACATTACCCAGTGTAATACCCAAATGAAAACAGATCAGAATACCAAAAAGACAGATGTACTCATATGTTTACCATCACACTAGTCGCAACAGTAAAGACATGTCATCAACCTGGGTACTCATCAGTGGTAAACTGGATAAAGAAAATGTCAATGGTAAATGGTAAACTAGATAAAGAAGCATGGAATACTATGCTACTGTAAAAAATGTATATATATAAAAAAGACAAAAATCATGTCCTTTGCATCAACATGTTTGTAGCTGTAGGCATAAACCTAAGTTAATTAATTCAGCAGCAAAAAATCGAATAGCACTTGTCTCACTTATAACTGGGAGCTAAATATTGAGCATACATAGATATAATGTTGGCAACAATAGACATTGAGGACTACTAGAAGGGGGAGGAAGGAAAGTGGTGTGGAATGAAAAACTATCTATTGGGTACTATGCTCACTATCTGGGTGCAATATACCCATGTAACAAACCTGCAAACGTACTTCCAGTATCTAGAATAAAAGTTGCCAAAAAAGAAAGGAACTATGAAGCCACTAAATAATACATAGGAACTTTAAATGCATATTGCTATGTGAAATAGGCCAATCTGAAGAGACTACATAATGTATGATTCCAAGTGAATGATGTTCCGTAAAAGGCAAAACTAGGAAGATCCAAAAAAGATCAAGGGTTTGAAAGGGAAGAAGGAATAGACAGGTAGAACACGGGGCATTTTTAAGGCAGTGAAACTATTGTGTATGATACTATGATGGAGGATACCTGTCATTATAGGTTTGTCAAATTCTATAGCAATTATAACACAAAGACTGAACCTTAGTGTAAACTATGGATGTTAGTTAATACTAATGTATCACTATTGTTTCATCAATCACACAAACGTACAACTCTCATTCAAGATGTTAATGTAGGAAAAACTGGAGGCGGGAGCAGAAGATGGTGCAGAGGTGTGTAAGAACTCTGTGTGCTTTCAACTGAGTTCTTCTGTAATCTAAAATGACTTCAAAAATTAAAGTGTTACTTTAAAAATATATACATATCATATCACCTTTATAAAAAGACTTACTTTAAAATAGAATAAGCCTTGGTGTAAAACATAGATGATATATTTTCCTATTACAAAGCTGTACAGTAGGCTATTTAAATATTAAGTGGACTGTACTCATCTTCATAAATGAGATCAAATTTTGAAAACAAATTTGGGCTAAAAATTTTTGTAATGCAAAATAAATGTAATAAAATAAATGTGTCTAAAATTAGCACAATTTTAAAATAACTATCTTGTACCATTAACACTAAAATCCTGCTTTATTCTCACTTCTGTAATTTTACTCTAAATTAGTCCACCATTTCTTTTTCTTTTTCTTTCTTTCTTTCTTTAGAGATGGAGTTTTGCTCTTGTTGCCCAGGCTGAAGTGCAATGGCATGATCTCAGCTCACTGCAACCTCAGCCTCCTGGGTTCAAGCGATTCTCCTGTCTCAGCCTCTTGAGTAGTTGGGATTACAGGTGCCTACCAGTACGCCTGGCTAATTTTTGGTATTTTTAGTAGAGATGGGGTTTCACCATGTTGGGCAGGCTAGTCTCAAACCCCTGACCTCAGGTGATCCTCCCGCCTCGGCCTCCCAAAGTGCTGGGATTACAGGCATGAGGCACTGCGCCCAACCATTAGTCCTCCATTTTTTGGGAAACCAAGTAGTCAGTCAGCAAATAAATAGCAGCTACCTTCTTTTGCTTTGTGTTTGTTTTGTATATTATATTCATTTAATTTTGTTTATTATATCTGTAATTGAAGAGTAAAATAGTAAAGTATGATCATCTCTGTATTTTATCCAAATGCATTAAATTAATTTAAGGCAGAACACTACTTGTTTTTTTTTCCACAATATTGTCAATCAGATAATAAACATAGTATAAAACAGATAACTGGAAAAAAATATTAAGAATTAATTGAATTCACAAGCATATACAAAAATATTTTAACAGTCCATCAATTTTCTCTTAGAAGTTTTGAGACATCATTCCCAGAATCTGACAAATTAAGTAGGAAAAAAATTATAAATGTATAAAAATCAATATATGTCTTATTATTTTATTGTTAGATATTTTCCTCAAAGTTTCTGGTGACCTCTGAATGGCCCTTCCCATATGACAAGGAGGCTCCAGAGACATGATTGCCATTTCATGTGCATGAGTGAAACTGATTGCCTGGGAAATGCTGGTGAACTCAGAGTCTAAAGGAGAAAATATGTGATCCCACTTTTCATCAAGCAGATTTCCACTTATTCTATCAGTTTCAGTAGGGCATAAGACATCCCTACAAACTCAGCCTCCTGTCACTTAATTCCCAGGCCCTCTGATTCAACATCTTCAGAGAGTAAATGCCGTGTATCCTCTTACACTGAGGAGAGAATAATTTCCTGGCTGTGTTGTGTGGTGATGGGCATCCAAAGCCCAACCGATTTCTCATGTATTGCTTTAATCAATTCTTCAATTCCAGCAGCGCTTCTCTTTCCTCACTTCAATCATCCACCAGCCACAAGAGGAATCTCATGCTTTTGATTTTAGAGCCTTTCCTCAACTCTGCAACACAAATGGTTTTGTGTCTTGGCTTTTCCAGTCTCTCACTCCTATTTACTACTGTCCAGTTGAAAGTTCTCATTAGCCACCACTTTTTCTTGCAGTCTACATATCCTTTCTTCTGGGTCAATAATGTAAAATAAATCTCTTTGTTGGACAGTTAGAATTGAGTAAATTAAATGTTTGTGTTTAATATATGATGTTTACACAGAAGTCTTATATAGCAGATTTGAATCTATATACATATTTGAATAAATAATATAAGTATAGAAATATTATGATGAAGAGACGTAAACACTATTTGCAAATACCATAGAACAAATACTCAATTGATTATGTACACTTGCAAAGAAAACTTTGAAAAATTATCCAAATATATTAGTTTGCAGGAAGTTAAATTGTTGGTATTTTATCATACTGGAAATTTAGAAACGGTAAACACACATAGAGGCTACAATGTTTGACTATAATATAAAAGCACATAGATTTTTTAATGACAGTTCATAACATTTAACCCTAGACATTTAAAACCACTGACCTCGAGCTCTCACCATGTACAAAACTTAACACAAGATGGAATTAAAGGCTTAAACTTAAGACCTGAAACTTTAAAAACCCTAGAAGAAAACCTAGGAAAAACTCTTCTGGACACTAGCCTTGGTAAAGAATTTATCACCAAGTAATCAAAAGCAAATACGGTAAAAACAAAAATAGACAAATGAAACAAAGAAGCTTCTGTGCAGCAAAAGAAACAATCAACAGAGAAAACAACCTATGACATTGGAAAAAATATTTGCAAATGATGCATCCAACAAAGGGCTAATATCCAGAATTTTCAAGGAACTCAAACAACTTTGCCCATTAAAAAGTGGACAAAGGACATGAACAGACAGTTTTTTTAAAAGAAGACATACAAGTGGCCAAAAAAATATAAAAAATACTAATATCACTAATCATCAGAGAAATGAGAATTAAAACCATAATGAGATACCATCTCACACCAGTCAGAATGGCTATTAACAAAAAGTTGAAAAACAACCGATGTTGGCGAGGATGTAGAGAAAAGGGAATACTTACACACCATTGGTGGGAATGTAAATTGTAGTAAAGCCTTTATGGAAAGCGTATGAAGATTTCTCAAAGAATCAAAAATAGAACTACCATTCAATCCAGCAATCCCACTATTGAGTACCTGCACAAACAGAAAGAAATGATTGTATCCAAAAGATACCTGCAATTGTATGTTTATCACAGCTCTATTTACATTAGCGAAGATATGCAATCAACCTGTCCATCAGTGGATGATTGAATAAAGAAAATGTTGTGTGTGTGTATGTGTGTGTGTATACATACACATTACATGTGTATATATGTGTGTGTATATATACATGTGAGTAGTATTTTATGTGTGTATACATATATACACACACCCTGCATCTCTATATAAGCATCTATACATACACACTCTATATACACACACACACTACATCTATATACATGTGTATACACACACACACACACAATATAAACTATTACTCTGCTATAAAAAAGAATAAAATAATGTATTTTGCAGCAACATAGATGGAACTGGGGCTATTATCCTAAGTTGAATAATTTGGAAACAGAAAGGAAAATGTCTCAAGTTCTCACTTGTAAGTGGGAACTAAATAACAGGCACACGGACATACAGAGTAGAAAAATAGATGGTGAAGACTACAAAAAGTGAGAAGATGGAAGGAGGATAAGAGTTGAAAAACTACCTTTTGGGTACACTAAAAGCTTTGACTTCAAACTATGCAATATATGTGAGGAAGCTGTACTTGTACACCCAAGTTATATTTTTTAAGTCAAAATTAAAATACAAAAATAATTATTAGGAAGAAATAAAAATGAAATGAATAGTTAACAATAACTCAATTTTATAGTTTGTATGCGTAACTCCCAAATTTCCTCTGAGCACCAGAATCCCATTTGTAAAGGTCTACTCAGTACTGTTCCCTTGATCCTTGGCAACACCTGTAATTCTGTAGGTCCATCAGTAAGCTCATTACCTTCTCTTTAAAAACATGCTGCTCTTGGCGGGCGCGGTGGCTCACGCCTGTAATCCCAGCACTTTGGGAGGATGAGGAGGGTGGATCATGAGGTCAGGAGATCAAGACTATCCTGGCTAACACAGTGAAACCCCGTCTCTACTAAAAATACAAAAAAAATGGCAGGTGTGGTGGCGGCGCCTGTAGTCCCAGCTACTCGGGAGACAGAGGCAGGAGAATCGCTTGAACCTGGGAGGCGGAGTTTGCAGTGAGCCAAGATCATGCCACCGCACTCCAGCCTGGGCGACAGAGCAAGACTCTGTCAAAAAAACTATACTGCTCTTATTACAAACTTCCATGTTGATGTCCTGAGAAACCTTTCATGTTCTCAAGTTGAAAGCTCCAATTATCTTCAAATTTTGTTTTTCTTCATATTTTGAGATCGAATTATTAACCACAGGTGCCTTATTCTACAGCTAAGATATTTCTTGAATCTGAGTTCTTATCACTTTTATGTAAATTGTTGCAAAACACAGCTGCCTTTAGTTTTCTCTCTTCTCCCAAAAGACCTCAATAAAACAGAGATGATTTTTTTTTCATCTCCATTTAAAAACAAAAGACAAAAAACATTTTTGGAGAAAGTCATACATATACATATATATACACACGCACACATACACTATTTCATGAATTTTAGTATTCATTCCTCCGCCCCTAACTCTATAAATATCTGTGTAGAATCAAGTCACAATGTAACTCGTGATCTTCTAATTTTTTTTTTTTGTTTTTTTTTTTTTTTTTTTTTTTTTTTTTTGAGACGGAGTCTGGCTGTGCGGGCCCAGGCTGGAGGTGAGCGGGCGCCATCTTGGCTCGACTGGCAAGGCTCCGGCCCCCGGGTTCCCGCCCATTCTCCTGCCTCCAGCCTCCCGAGGATGCTGAGGACACAGGCCGCCACTCGCCGGCTAGGTTTTTGTTATTTTTGGTAGGAGACGGTTTCACCGGTTCGGGATTAGCCAGGATGGTCTCCATCTCCTGACCTCGTGATCCGCCCGCCTGGGCCTCCCAAAGTGCTGGGATTACAGGCGTGAGCCACCACGCCCGGCCTCTGACTTCTAATTTTAAAGTGTTTTATTCTTTGATTCTACCCTTTTATAGATTCTCAGGGATCCTTGGCATGCACACCAGGCTGTAGTAAAACAAGGCTGTTGACTATTATCCAATTCCATTGTCAGTGTACTGGAATATCTCTCCCTTTCCCTTACTTGTTCTGATAACATTGAACTCATTGTTGCAGGCCCACCTTAGTGTTTTGTCCTCGAGGATTCCTCTTGTCCCTTCATCAGTCCCATTTTCTATCATTTGTTTGTGTACATATATCTGTTTATAATATATGTTAATCTCTGAGAAATAGATTGTGTATTGCTCAGTTCTATATTTCCTGAGAGGTCCTAGCCAAGTACTTAGATTGCAGTGATTGGTACTTAGAATGTGTTTGTTCCAGATAGACGGGAATAATTAAGGATATAATCGTATTCGTTCGAAAATGTAAAAAAATTGCAGCTAATAATGACCCTAGCGTATTTTCAAGAAGTGGCAGGGTCTGAGATTTTCATCTGAATTAATTTGTAGTTTAATGAGGGGGATACATTCTGAGAAATGAGTCATTTAGTGATTTTATCATTGCATAAACATCAGAGAGTGTACTTACACCATCTAGATGGTGCAGCCTACTACGTACCTAGGCTATTTGGGATAGCCTGTTGCTCTTAGACTACAAACCTGTACAGCATTTTACTATACTGGATGATGTAGGCAATTGTAATACAATGAAAAGTATTTGTGTATCTATACAAAAAAAGGTACAGTAAAAACATGATATAAAAGATAAAAAATGATACTGCTGTATAGGGCACTTCCCATGAACAAAACTTGTGGGGCTGGAATTTGCTCTAGGGTGAGTCGGTGAGTGAGTGGTGAGTGACTATGAAGGCTTAGGAAATTATTATGTATGACTACAGACTTTATAAACACTGTACACTTAGGCTATACTACATTTATTGTAAAAAATTATTCCTTCAATAACAATATTAACCTTAGCATATGGTAACATCTTTATTTTATAAATGATTTTTTAACTTTTTGATTCTTGTAATAACACTTAGCTTTAAAAAATTGTTCAGATGTACAAAATATTGTATTTATACCTTTAATCTGTAATCTTTTTTCTATTTTCATTTTTTAACTAAAAGTTTTGTTAAAACAAAGACAAAACATACACATTAGCTTAGGCCTACACAAAGTCAGGATCATCAATATCACTGTCTTTTACCTCCACCCCTTGTCCCATTTGGAGTTCTTCAGGAGTAATAACATGCATGGAGCTGTCATCTCCTATGACATCAATGGCTCTTCTGGAATACCTCCTGATGAAGAAGACTGTTTTACAGTTTTGTTTTGTTTTTTTATAAGTAGAGAGAGTACATTCTAAAATACCGATAAAAAGTAAAATATTGTAAATACATAAACTGGTAACATAGTTGTTTATTATCATTATTAAACATTATGTACTGTGCCTAATTATATGTGCCACACATTAATATGACTGGCAGTGCAGTAGGTTTGTTTACACCAATATCACCACAAACACATGAGTAATGTGTTGTGCTACAGAGTCACTAGGTTACAAGAATTTTTCAGCTCCATTACAATCTTATGCACCACCTTTGTATATGTGGTCCACTGTTGGCCGAAATGTTGTTACACTGTACACAACCATATTTGCAAGCTAACAAATTAGCATGCAAATGTTTCATGTAAGCCAGAAGACTCCTTCATATACAAAGGACTTTATTACTCACATCAACAACCGTAATCAGAGCACCAATATTTGCACCAGTTCTCCAAACCACAATATCCACAGAACAACACAAAAAAGACCAGGTGATGTTGCGCCTTCATTGGTTTGTGTTAAAGGTGAGAAACTCGGAGTTTAAGGAACCCCAATTGTTTATAATGGACAGAGGTTTTGCCCATATTTTCCCCAAAGATAATACATCTATTATTCTGTCAGGAAACACATCTTCTCCGTCTGCGACAGGGACATGGCTTCTATCTTCGAAGGCTGTTTATAACTATTCTTGAAAACCTAATCTAGAACAAAGGTAATCAGTGACTCTGCTCAGAATATGTGCAGGAAAGCAAGAAACACATGAAAATTTTCTCTCAATACCTGTTTAAATTCATAAGATTCTGATGAAGGCATAAAGGACAATTACGATGGAGGGAAACTGAAGGAAGTCCTTGGAGTACATGATTAGAACTATTATTCAGTCACTCAGTTCAATTAATATTGATCAAATTCCTACTCTGGACAGACACTAATCAAAATTCTGGTGACACAGCAGTGAACAAAACATATTTCTGCCTTCTTAAAACTTACATTTTACAAAGAGGGGCCTAGAAAGTTAACACATAAAATGTATATACTTACATTAGGCGATGATAAAATTTATGGGAAAAAAAAGCAGGGTAAAGGGACACAAAGTAAAAGGTAGATTTTTAGATTGGGTGGCTAGTGGTGAACTCTGATTAAAAACGCTAACATAGTAAATATGAAGCTACGTAGCTATGTGGGAGAGTAGTATTTTAAACAGAAGGACTAGGTTTTGAGGCCTAGAAGGAGAGTTTGCTTGACACATTTGAGGAATATTAAGAAGGCCATGCAACTGTAGCACATTGAGCATGGAGACCAGAGAGTAGTAAAAGGCGATGTGAGAAATTTGGAGTGAGGAGATAACGTGTTACCAAAACACCAGGGGTTTGGTCCAGGACCTGCTGCTCACTGCACAGAAAGCCAATAGTTGTCACTGAGACAACTATTATTGTCAAAGAAGTCTCTAATTGGGTGCTACACCTGAGGACATGGGAGATCAGTGTCAAATCCCCCTCCATGACTGACTAAAATTAGGGGTTTATATAGCAGGAAAGAAATGTAATAATGTGTAGGAAAACAGGAACTAGGGAGGGGTAAGGAAGCAGTCATGATGAATGAGGGTTCTGACATCTCATTGTCTGAATGTGACGATCTGGTGAGTTTTAGTTCTTAGATACTTTCTTTGAAAGGCCGGGTTGAAAGGCCCGAGGGTGCTGAGGAAGGATGTCAGGTAAAGCAAATGTAAGTATCAAGTTTTAAGAAAGTGAACACAAAGGCCAATTTCTATGTCCAAAAAAACTGTCTATGGGACTCCACTGGGTCAGTTTCAAATGTAAGATCTTATAGGCCACTGCAAGCACTATGGAATTTATACTGACATGGGAAGCCATTGGATTATTTGGAGCAGAAGACTAAAAATAGGCTAGGTACAGTGGCTAACATCTGTAGTCCCAAGCACTTTGGGAGGTTTTGGCAGGCAGTTCACTTGAGATCAGGAGTTCAAGACCTGCCTGGATAACATGGCAAAACCCATCTCTTCTAAAAATATGAAAATTAGCCAGATGTGGTGGCGGGCACCTATAATCCCATCGGCTCTAGAGGCTGAGGCAGGAGAATCACTTGAACCTGGGAAGCAGAGTTTGCAGTGAGCTGAGATTATACCATTGCACTCCAGCCTGGGGGATGGAGTGAGACTCTGTCTCAAATTAAAAAAAAAGAAAAAAGAAAAAGTCTGAAAATACATAAAACAATCAGCCATAAATTTTCAATTTTTGAAGGATTGAGTTGAGCTAGGTTAAATGGTAAATATGTTGGAAACTAGAAAACCAGTTAGGAGTTGACTGCAAGGATCCATGTGAAACTTGATGGTAGTTTAGACTAGGATGTTTGTAGTGTATACAGATTTAAAATACATATTGAAAATTAGCCGGGACGGGACAGGTGGCTCAAGCCTGTAATCCAGGCACTTTGGAGGCCAGAGACGGGCGGACACGAGGGTAGGAGATCGAGACCTCCTGGCTAACATGGTGAAACCCCGTTCTGTACTAAAATAATACAAAAAAACAGCCGGGCGAGGTGGCGGTCGCTGTAGTCCCAGTCTACTCGGTGAGGCTGAGTGCAGGAGATGGCATAAACCCGGGAGGCGAGCTTGCAGCGAGCCGAGATCAGCCACTGCACTCCAGCCTGGGCCACAGAGCGAGACCCGTTCTCAAAAAAAAAAAAAAGAAAAAGAAAAAACAAAAAAGGAAAATTGATCTGGCAATGATATCAGAAAATAAAGGGGAGTCACCTTGATTCCATGATTTCCAGTTTAATCCATTATAAGCAAGAACAACCAGTCAGGAAGATACTACAAAATCATCTATATTCATCATATTCTTATACTGTGCTACTATATAGTTTTAAAATATATGTATTTTCAGTATTATCTCATCAAGTTCAATATTTTTCATTAAATTGGTTATGATCATCAAAGTATCTAGAAAGCTTAGAGCAAATTTTGTTAAATGCAGGATGTTCTTTATTCTAATTTTTATGTGGAAATGTATAAATATTTCAGCCCAAGTGTTCTCCTATAAATCTTTTGTTTCATTAAAAGTAACATTCTTTGACAAATATTTTTGCAAGACAAAATTTGTCAAATAAGTTATCATTATTTATAATTCTCTGGCTATTTTACTGAATTCGGAAACTGAACAATTATAGGCCTTCTCAACTTAATCTCATTTTTGTACTGGATATAGGTTTATCCTAATAAAACAGAAACTCTATCAAAATATTTTTCCAACAAACTGAGATATTCTAAAACAAAATTATAGAATTTCAAGGTCTCAACTAATTCTAAAATTATAATGAATACCTAGCAGAGAAAACACAGATTGCTACATTAGAAGAGGTTTTTAAAAACAACAAAAAAAATCAGCTTTCCACAAACATGTTGTAACTCAGTTATTCTATGAATGTACAAAAATATTTATTTCACAGCTACAATTTCTATTTTAATTGGTAGATATCTTGTCTGCGTCAGCTTAGGTCCTCTGAGAAGCAGAAGCCAAAATAGTATAGATGTGCAAGAGAATTATTGGGAAACACCAGTGAAGGACAAAAGGCAAATATTAAGAGAAGGCAGGGAGAACCTTCAGACCACACCTGTGGAAGTCAAGTGTGAAAGAAGGATTGGGAAGAAAGAGCTGAAGTGTATAATGCAGTTCTGAGATACTCTCATCCAGGCCATAGGAGAATCCTCCAGCAAATATTACCCAATAGAGTTGTCTGGTATTGGGTAGAAATTGTCTGACTCTAGTACCACTGGCCATGCTAAGACATTGGCTAAGAGGCTGGGGGGAAACATGGCTTCAGCATGCATGTCACAGTGGATCTGAGGAAGTATAGATTCAACTATGACCCTTATGGCAGGTTCTCTTGAGAAGAAAGAACAGTGTTCCCCATGACCGTCATGGCCTCTGACAGGAATTAACTGATAATGTTTTTGAAACATCAGGTAACATTGACATAAAGCCCCCATTATTTAACTCTTTTCGAAGATTTTTTTTTCTGCCAATGAAGTCAACCCAGTAATAGTTAAAGCTTCACTTTTTATCCGAACCAAGAAAATTTAGCATCAATAAGTAACAAAATTAATTTAGAAGAACAGTCTTTCAACTAAATGAAATACCATGCTTCAGAAATGATGAGTAAACACAGCCTACACAGCTGCATGTTTTAAATCGTCATCTCCAGGCGCATTCTTCTGAAATAACTATTTTTTGAAGGAGAGTCTTATACTTTAACAGATTCATCTTCTCGTTGTCATGTGGACACTATGCTCCTCGTATTGGATTGTAAATGTTGAGATTCATTTTGCGCAAGTTAATTTTTCATCATCAGAGCTTCCTTTTCTTGCATTGTAAAAATTCACTTTTTTCTTATTAATTTCTTATGGCAAATGAGTTTACTACAAAATGAAAAGTATAACTAAAATTAATATTAATAGGTATAGATTCATACCTTCATAGATTTTGGTGACAGCAATCAGATTATTCTCTGTATGAGTATAACATGACCACTGTCTATCTAAACAAAAATATGGCAAAGGCTGGAAGTACATGGTGACTGTCTCACAAGCCCAACTTAGTTTATTTTAATGCAGCAATGTAATAATAATAATCTATTGTTTAAAAAATGAGCAATTCGGCAAAAGTCCTAATTCAGAAAACAATTCAGGAAAAATCCTAAAACACAGTACACTTCGACAACAGGCATAAACCAAGACCACCTGTGGTGAATTGACACTCTAGGGGCCACTGATATTTTCTAGACATGATATTCATATACTTAGTTGTAATTAAGGATAATTTTGAACACTGCCTATAGGAAAGGAGGAGTTAAGCAGGAAAAGCAATGCTGGGAAGCTTTGAACTAAGACTTACTCAGAAAAGAAAAGGGGAAATCAATCAGAATCATCTGTGTAAGTGTGAAAGAATTTTAAGGATGACTAATGTGTTAAGGTTGCAGATATGTGGGGTTTGAAGCCAAACATTGCTAGGTTTGAACTCTGCCCCCTTTCCATATGTCACTGGAGAAACCGAATGTACCTCCCCACACTTTATGCTTTTATATTCAGCTTGATATGCTTTGGTGTGTCCCCACCCAAATATCACCTTGAATTCTAATAATCCCCATGTGTCAGGAAGGGGGAGCCAGGTGGCAATAATTGAATCATAGGGATGGTTTCCTCCATGCTGTTCTCATGGTAGTGATTAAGTCTCACAAGATCTGATGGTTTTATAAGTAGGAGTTCCCCTGCACAAGCTCTCTTGCCTGTAGTCATGTGACACATGATTTTTGCTCCTCATTCACCTTCTGCCATGATTATGAGGCCTCCCCATCCATGTGGAACTGTAAGTCAATTAAACCCAATTCTCTTATAAATCACTCAGTCTCTGTTATGTCTTTATTAGCAGCATGAGAATAGACCAATAAACAACTGTTATGAATATTAATATAAATACATAACTCCTGTTACAATAATTTGTAGCTCTAGAAAGTATTAAGATTCCTAAACGTAGTCTTATATGTCTGGGGTACCAGAAGTTACTGAATGGAATTGGAAAGGTTGGCATTTAAAAAAATTAAGACAAGTTTTGATTTAGATACTGCCGAAGCACAGAATCTCTTTTATTTCTTGTTATCCAATGAAAGTTCTAATGCAAGCAAAAGAAGTTATTAGCATCATTAAGGAGTACAGTAAAACATACAGAAATATAGTATGATTGCCCATGAAAAATCTAAAGCAAAACTAACAAACTGATATGATTTGGATCTGTGTTCCCAATCCAAATCTCATGTAGAGTGTAATTCCCAGTGTTGAAGATGGGGCCTGGTGGGAGGTGATTGGCTGATGGGGATGGATTTCCCCCTTGGTGCTGTTCTCCTGATAATGAGTGAGTCCTCATGAGACCAGGTCATTTAAAAGTGTGTGGTACCTCCTACCCCTCTTTCCTCCTGCTCTAGCCATGTGAAGTGCTGGCTCTCTCTTCACCTTCCACCATGATTGTAGGTTTCCTAAGGCTTCCTCAAAAGCCAAGCAGATGCCACCATCATGCTTCATATATAGCCTGTGGAACCGTAAACCAATTAAACCCCTTTTCTTTACAAATTACCTAGTCTCAGATATTTACTTACAGCAGTGCAAGGGTGGGCTAATCCACAGACAAATGTCTTTCATCCAATAAGTCACTTTCAGTGAAAGCTATAGAGCACCTGATCACTGTGAAATAATTCTAAATTCTATCCTCATAAATATTCCACATCTTCTAGTGGGTAGTTTTAATTTTTCTGAGTCCTGTAACAAAATCTATTTTGGCAAGACCTTCTCAGGATAATGCAATGCAATATCATATGGATCATTCAGCTCGAATAATAATTTCTCAACTGATATCCACTGCAGCCAGCCTTTCACGTAACAATGGACCTTGTCCAGCCTCATGCTCCACTGGCTTTCAAATGTCTTGCACTACTGACTCTCTGAATTCAGAAAATTCACAGAGGACATGACTTTTTGCATAAGATTACTTCTTTAAACTGACTCAGACAAAACTGAGCTCCCGAGGTTCTCATCAAGCAAGTATGTTTTGGTGCCATTAGCACATTGATGTTTAAACTTCACAGGAGTAAAAACAATAGTAATAGCTACGTTTGTTTAGATCTTACTTTGTGTCAGTCCCTGCCTTAAATATTGAACTTCCTCATCTCACTATTTTGAACATACTTTACATAAGTGAGCAGAAGTTAAAGAGGGGAAGTAATTGGGAACAGGTCATGGGTCACCAAGCTGTGATCCTGGATCAGAGGAATCCAGTTCTGACTTCACATTTGTATTCTCAGCACCAGACCTGCCACCCCTCATGTTTTGTCCATTTGTCCAACATCTAATGAAAATATTTTCTCCACATACTAAATCAGAAAAATATTAATTTTTTAAAATAGTGATTTATAATCTTATAGGGGGCAGATTATGAAATTGAAAAAAAAAAACAAACGAAAAAACTAGATTGAGACTTTAGAAGTATGGGAGATAACTAGAATTTAGCCATTGACCTGCTAGGGTGAATTACCTCACCTGTTTATATAACTTTTCACAACTGTAAAGTAAAAAATTGTATTAAATGATAAAAACTTAGGAATGTCTAAATGTCCAGCATCCTTACCAATACATAAATGATATTGAAGGTCTATGTTTGGTATTATATGGCACATGGTAATGTATTAGCTGTAAGCATTTACTCACCTTGCTGTCACTCTAGATCACGTGCTTTCCCTTGAGGCAACTCATTTAAACTTCCCAGCAGCAGTGGGGGAAACAATATAATACTCATTTTGTGATTGGGAACATTACGTAATCTGCCCAACGTCAGACAACTAGCTCAGAGTATAGATATGAATTTATCATTAATGTCCCAAAATATAAGATGTTTTCAATATGGTATAGACACATGAGAAATGTTGAACTTTTTAATGCACAGATATGGCAATTTTGTGCCATGTCAATTTAGAATTGGCTGTTGTACAAATCTGAATGGGATCTGGAAGCACAAGTGAAAGCAATCTCCATGTTTACATTTAAGGGTTAGTGTAAGAACTGTTTCTCAACATTTTTAAAAATCATTGCCTTTCATATAAGTCTTTCAAATTTTTCCCCTTATTTCCCTTCCCTCCTTTTGAAATTAAATACTAAGTAACAAGATTTTGTCAAGTAGAATTAAGCCATGGAAGACCAAGAATCATGTTAATAAGAATTTTTTTCCCACCCCCTGCAAAACCAATTTTTGTCCCCTTGGAGGTGACATCACTCCCACTGATATAGGTTAACTGATAACACCATTGATATAGGGTCATTTTAGCACTGCCACTGATACTGGCTCAATCTGTTGCCCAAGGCACCAGTTGTGCCTGCAGTTCTACCTTCTGCACCATTTTCTCCATCACCTTCTACAAATCCCGGACCAGGTATGTATACAGCTCCACTGATGAAGGCACTGGCACGATCTGCCTGTTACCCATATCATCAGAGTTGCAAGAGGTGAGACAGAGGCATACAGGTTCCAGTTCAGTCTTTGGGATTTCTGTCCATTCTCCCAAATTCCAGCTTATCATTGTGTTATGGACAGGAAGCAAGGAAATGATGAGTAGATGAGAGTGGTTCCCCAGCAAAGGCCCCACCTTCAGATCTGGAAACCCGCGGGCCTAAATGGAAAGAGGAATTCCTGTTTTCACTCCCAAATTTTGCCTTTTCCGACACCACTCTGACCCACCACTCTGCAATCTTACAGCCATAAAAAATCCGAAACCCTAAGCTCCGTGAACAGAAGAGTGGCAGAGAGGCAGAGCAGCAGAGTGACAGAGCAGTGCAGCAGAGAAGGAGAAGGAGCATTTGAACGTCCAGAGGAGTTAGGATAGGGTTGGAGAGGAAATTGGCTGTGGGATATCCCAACTCCAGGGAAAGATCATCTTCCCACTCCATCTCCTTTCCAGTTCCTCATCCATGCCACTGATAGCCACCTCCATCACTCAATAAAATCCCCACATTCACTATCCTTCAAATCCATGTGAGCTGATCCTTCCTAGACTCTGCATAAAGACCTCGGTACCAAGAGGGAAAGGTGTTAAAAGGCTGTCACCTTGACTATCCACAGAACTGGTTTGACACTTAGCTGTCCACAGATGGCAACTGCTAAAAGAGCATTAATTGTAACACAGCCCTAGATGCCACTGTGGGACTGGAGCCCAAAAGTGCTTGCCCTGGCTCCTACCTGTCTGCATGCTCCCCTCCAGTAAAGGGTTTGAGCGCATGGCAGCCCAAGCAAGTTCCACGAGTGGGTCAGAGAATGCTCCCATTTCAATTGTGCCCCTTCACATCATCTTTCCTTCTCTATTGCTGGCCCTGTTGACTTCAGGTCCAACACAAGAAGCAGGAACAACAGTCTAAATTGGACTGCATAACCAGTTTTCACAATTAGATAAGGTAAATTACCACCATAAATTTCTTACTGCATATTACTCAGTTTGATTTTTTCCTCTGATAGAATGCTAGATGATAAATATACAGTAATTATTTTATGGTTTCCAAATTTATCAACTTGAATATATTGACATAAATGTAAATATACAGTTCTCCTCATTCAGTTCTCTTTTTTATTTCCTGTCCTCTCTTTTAAAATGAAATCCTCAGGACAAACAAATAAATAAATAGTAAAAAAAAGAAAGAAAAGAAAGTTATTGTATACACGTAGTCTCACTTTTTCCTTCGTGCTATTATATTCTATTTCTTTCAATATTTGATGCATGGTTTCAATGTCATTTACACATTCAAAATGATCTAGCAAAGGAACATTCTTTGACACACATGTTCTTTCTAATTACAACACCATTTGTCATCAGTGCTTGTAAAATTACTCTTTCATCTCTCACTTTATTGTTTACATAAAAGTATTTTAAATTAAATGGATCTAAATTTGTATTACTTCTCATTGAATAGGAATGTAACTTATTTCCTGATTTGTTTTTCTTCTTAGACTCTTGGGATACAACAGTTGGATGATACATTCACTTATTCTAATATTTAACTGTTTTCTTAAATCATTCATAATCTTCAAGATGGCTCAATTTTTACAACAAGACAACAATAATAAATATAAAATTAAGAAGAAAATAAGAAGAAGAAATTAAGACTAGGCATTTCATAGGAAGCTTTTTGAAAAGTAAGACAAGATCAAAATAGTTGGGCAAATTAGAAAGTACTTTCTTATTTCTATGAAAAATCATTCTTAACGGAGAAAACAATAAGCATCTGTCCAATAATAGCTCAGTCTCAGATTGAGAATCTCTGTTCAGATATTGTGTTTGTTGAATGAAAAACATGTGTAAGATAAGCTTTTCACATAGTTTGTGCTTTCATAGAGTTTGAATATGTAATCATAAATTTAAATATATTAACTGCATGCATTTATTTAAATGTCCAATATCAAAATAAATGCATCTGTGTTCATTGCAAACCACAGACATAGTCAAGCTCCTATGAAACTACTATGAATTCTGTCACTTGCTACAGTGTCTAAAATTGGCAAGAAAACACTGATAACATCCTTCAAAATCCCGTGTGTGTGTGTGCACGTATGTGTATAGAATAGATCTTCTCAACATTTTTAACAAGGTTTAATTTTACCTTAGGTCAAAGTTTTGAATACTAAGTAAAATGTTCTACTGTTTCTCTCAGTAAAAAATTTAACACATATCATTTCAAAAGAACCATGTTTTTAGAAAATTGGTCATTGTAGGTCATTTCTGCCTATTTTTAATTATGGCACCACTGTGTCAATAAGTTATGTTTAGAACATTTACATTCAAACCCAGATTCCAATAATACATAAAATGTGTGTTTATGTTTTGTACTTATTTGAATTATTGTCCCTTTGATGATAGATATTTCAGCAGCTACAACATAAAAATATTAAGACATTTAGGAAAAAATGTTAGCACACAGGCTGTTAATATTTTTAAAAAGAACATTTGTTATTGTTGCTACTTGACTCATTGAAAAAAATTCCCTGTTGGCATCACTCTAAAGGGAAATCCATTTGTGGCAAAAGAAAAAAAAATCCTTTAGGAAACCCATTTGGGATTTGTTATATGAAATTAAATTAAGTCACATTTTAAATTTTCTAAAATTTGCTCCAAATACATATCAACAATTGCAGTATTTCTCTCTACAACTCTATTCTAAAACTACATCCCACTAAAAGTGTGATTTCTCTACATTTCTTCCATATATATCCTAAGAGTCATTATTCTAGCCTTTCTCAACATGAGTAACTCAAATATTTCAAATACTTTTTAAATAATTCCATACAGACATATTAAATCAGATGTCATATTAAGGACGAAAAGTGTGGTCAGCCCTATATATTCTTTTTTGCTACCACAGAGGAGATTAGTACAAAATTGCATTGAGAGAGTCTCAAGCCAGATACTCACTAGGAATAGCTTCTAAGAGAGTACCACATGCTGTGAGCAAATGCAAGGAACAGCTCAATGCTTTTCCATGTGACCAAGAGTGGCTTATTATGACAATGACAGCCAGAATATATGGGATTGTGTGATCAGACAAAAGGACCCAAGATTTGATACAGTGTGGACCAATGAACCAGGGAATAGAGGGAAACAACCACACATGTGCACACACACACACACACACACACACAGAAATGTAAATGCAAATAGCGTGATTTTCATTGATTTTAGCTTAGTTTTGTTTAAAATATAATGAGAAATAAATGTACATATCAGATAAAAATATCTGACACCTAGTTCTAAATGCATACTTAGTCAAACTAAAGTAAGGTCAGTCAATGACTTGACTCTCTTCATTTCTTCTCATGCCTCACTCAAGAGAAAGTAGGTATTCCAGTTACTGTGGCTATATAACAAATTACCCCCAAAATTAATGACAGAGAATAACATATTATGGTACTTAGGGAGTCCTAGGACCAGCAATTTGGAGAGGGCACAACAGGGATGCTTTGTCTTTATGCCACATTGGCTGGGCCCTCAGCTGGTATACTCAAAAGCTTTGTTCACTCATATGTCTGGTGGATGATGGTGGCTGGCTGGCACCTCAGTTTCTCTCCGTGGTCTATCATCACAGGCTAATTTAGGCTTCCTGAGAGTATGGTGGTTTGGTTCCCAGGGCAGGTTTCACAGGAAATAATCCAGTGGATCTTTTATTCTTTTTATTACCTAGTTTTATAAGTCACATAGCACCACTCTTGCTGTACTCTCTTGATGAGAGCAATTTAAGTTTCCATCCAGATGCATTGAGAGAAAATACAGACGTCGATTCTTAGTGAGAGAAGTGAGGAGTCACACTGTTAGAAGAACATGTGGGGTGGGAGATGGTGTTGCAGTTATTTAGATGAATAAAATCTGCCATGACAGGCAAGAGGCACAACATAAAGACTAAAATTAGAACTGGTCCTTCTTTTAGTGAGTCCCTCCAAATGCAATCTTCTATCTTTTTCTTTCTCTTCACTACACTTGTTCAAACAGCAAAATGATTCATTTACATATTTTAATTACTTTACTTGGTTGACTCCCTGCTATTTGAAGAAGTGTATTTTTAATCGACTAAAAGAAGGTTAAGTTCTAGTTTTAGGCTTTATATCATGCAATATTTATGAATAAGTGAGTCAGACGTTTGGTGAGACAGTGATGGGGCTATGGTCAAATCATGTCTTTTAAAAGGAATTCAATTTTTGAGGTTTTAGATATTTAATTTAAAGTGAAAGACTAGAAGACCAGTTTGTCAGGATAAGCACCATTGGTGACAGAGAACACAGAATGTATGTAGCCTTGGGCTGAGGGACAGCTTTGATTTTTATAAAATTATGAAGATAGGTTCTTCTAATCTGCCCAGAGATAATCTGTCAATTCTTATTCCCCTTTCTTTTCAAAGACGATCTCACCTTCTTGATGTTTATGCTCACACAGTACCCTCTGGGGGGCATAAACATCACTGAGATGTTTGCAATTTTTTTTTAATTTAATTTTATTATTATTATACTTTAAGTTCTAGGGTACATGTGCATAACAAGCAGGTTTGTTACATATGTATACTTGTGCCATGTTGGTGTGCTGCACCCATCAACTCGTCAGCACCCATCAACTCGTCATTTACATCAGGTATAACTCCCAATGTAATCCCTCCCCCCTCCCCCCTCCCCATGATAGGCACTGGTGTGTGATGTTCCCCTTCCCGAGTCCAAGTGATCTCATTGTTCAGTTCCCACCTATGAGTGAGAACATGCGGTGTTTGGTTTTCTGTTCTTGCGATAGTTTGCTGAAGTTTGCAATTTTTACATACATGTGTCACAGCAGAGATGGGAAGATAAATTATGAGATATTTTATAGAGGGACAATGACAAATGTGTGGTGTGTTCTATACAGAAGAACTCTGTTTGAGACCAGAAGCCCATTCACATGTATCAGTCTTCTGCTCAACTGTTTCAGAGACATTGAAGCAGGCCGTCCTGCGTGCTTCAGAGGCAATTGTAGGTGACGTCAGAAGGTCCTAGTGTGATAGCTCACAGTATCATGAATATTTGGGAGTAGATTTCATTGCAAAAAGAGTATAGAGAGCAGAGTCAAGGGTTTATGGGCAGATACTTAAACAATTCATATGTTTAGGGAGGTATAAAAAGATAAACTACATTCATGAATTGTTTATTCAAATATACTATTTCATGGCTTAAGGTAACCTTTAGCTCACAACAAAACTGTTTGACTCTAAAGAAGCTATATTCTATGTTGACAACCCTGATAATACAATGTTTAAAAGCAAACACAAAAAAAATACAACTATACATTTTGTGTGATTACCTCTCAGTTACATATTTATGCCAGGGAAAGAGAACAAAAGTAATTAAGCAAAATACCTCACCCTTACTCCTTATTTGCTTATGACCAGGATAATTGGCCAACCTTATTTATGACAAAGGTTTACTAACCAATGCACTGATGGAATGTGTTCACACCTAAGTTCTTATGTGATCGAATATTATCCAAATGAACTGTACATAATTTCATTGTAAAAGAAAGTTTAATATAGAGGGTTTTTAAATCATTTTAAATTTTACTCTTTCCCAATCCAATATACTTTATTGAGAGAAAGCAAACAAATAGAATAAATCAAGATTTTACTCTTAACTCCACTTTTTCTTCTGCTGCTTATATAAAGTCTCACCTAAACAATAACAACAACAAAGGGGGCTCTGAACATTTCTTGTCAAAAAAATAAAAATAAAATAAGAGCATGAAAAGTCCATACTCCAACAATGTCAGCTTTCTCTTGTGATGGCAGGTAACTTAAGTCACAAAAAGACACAGAGCAGTAAGGGAAGAATCCCTGGTGTTCTGGTTTCTTTTTAAAAGAAAAATATGGCCTGCTCAGCTCTAACGGCTGCCAAGCATTTCATCACCAATCTTCACAGCATTCCTTCAGGATGGGTACTCTGTATCGTTAAGAAAAAAAAAAAAAAAAAAAAACAACACTGCCACTAATGGACAAGAAAACTTCAAAACAGAACAAGATAGATGAACATTCCTCATCATGTTTTGAAAGTGTAGGCAAAACAAAACAAAACAAAATCAGACAGATATGCCAATATTCAAATCCCATTTTGATAAAAGTAGGAATATCCATCTATGAACAGATGAAATCGATTAGATAGATGATAGGTAGAGAGTAGATAGGTAATGGAAGATGATATTTTAGCCTGATCTCTAAAATTATTTTGTGGAACTAAGGTACACCTTCAAATAAGAACACCACATGATGAACTTACTCTACTTATTTGTTCTCAAATGGTGGATCACAAGGATATTTTTGGACTTAACAAGGTCAAATTTATGCACTCTGAAAACACAGAAATATAAAATTCTAAAAGATATTTGTATTTTTGTGAAGGAGGGAGTGCTGTTGCCGTTAGTTGTACTAATAAGTACTGTATAGGTTTATTACATAATTAATTTCTTTGGCCAAAACTACTAATGTAAAACAAAATCAAAGAGACTTTTCTAAATGGGAATTTTCATGATTAATTTGAAGGATTTTTTAAAAATTAATAATGGAACAGTGATTATTCCAGTGAGGTGGATAGAGCTTGTTTTTAAAGTCATTAATGCTATACAGTGTGAGTTTCTGGATACATGTAAAGTTTTATTTTTTTAAGTGAGCAAAGCTTGAACATCATGTACACAAAAATATGCCTGTTTAAATGAACCAGCAGAAATTCAGGGCAGAGTTACGCACGAATACATCCTTAAAGATATATATACTATTCGGAAGCCATTTACTTTGGGAGAAGCTGGTAATTATGACAAAGAAAAGCAGACCTAATCGTGTGATCATCTCTCTTTTCACTTGTTTTACCATCTTGTTTTCCTTGTCCATGGTATCATGTTTCCCAGCCTTTTGTAGTCGTCATCACATCTTTCTTCCTTATGATTTTCCAATCCATTTTTGTGTGCCTTTGTTATGTCACAGTTTCTCCTACACTCTAATTTAATGAGCCACAAGCAACAAGAAACAGAAAATAAACCATTCAGCTTTTGAACTTTACTTAGCATACTCTAAATCGGCAGGTCTTAGGCAGTTAACAATAAAACTTGTTTAAAAAACACAAATTTTCAGAGGCTTAACCATTGAGTTAGTTATATTGTTTAAAGCATTGCTAAGATAGGAAAAGGTGATATGCTAAAGTACACGCAATACTGAAGGAGCAACATTTGGGGAATTACACGGCCGGAGTCAGTGTGAAAATGACCAAGCACCAGTAAGCTTTGTGCCTGTTTGTTCTGCTATTTTAGAGAATGATTTAGACTCTGCTTTAACCTGAATTTTTCTATGGTAGTTGTTCATGATTTTAAAAGACATCCACATTTACTTTCTTAGTGTGTGCACAGAACAAACAAACATTTAGGTGTTTACACTGCACAGCCCAAATCCACGGCTCTGCAGCTGTCAATATCCCAAATCCATTAGGCAAATGCCTAGGAAAGTAGAGAAAGTAAGCAACTAGAAGAAGTATCAACAAACAAGTGCAGAACTCCATCAAAAGATGCTCATTTTGACCTTCCAGTTTACTATACAATATGGAGGTGGCACACAGAGCAATGAATAAACTAGTGTTCTCTGAAGAGGACCAAGTCTTCCTTTAATCTTCCAAAGCCTAATTAGTTACTATTACTAGGTTCTATAAACAATGGCATTTCTGTCAATGCCCTTCACATATGCAACACATTAGCCAAGAATAGGATTTTAAAATTCTACATTTCTATTCAATCTCTGCCTATCTACCCTTAGGTTTCTGAATACTTTCTTTTGCCAACCTCCTAAGTATTCTCATGTTCCTGGCCACCTAGATTTTCTATTGCTTCAGGCTTCTCCACCATTTCAAAACTCACATGGCTTATGCAGTATTTTCTCAGGACATGTGAACATAGAGATAACGTGAGCAGAGGACATAAAGGTTGATTGAGCATATATCAAGGCCTAGTATTTGTTTGGTAATTTACATGCATCGTCTCATTTATACCTCACACGAATCCTTCAAGAGAAATATTATCCCCAGTTCACAGATAAAGAATCAAGAGATTAAGTAACAGGTACAATATTGGAGCTAGTTAGGGATAGATGCAGAACTCCAAGTGCCAAGAGAGTCTGTTTCTAAAGACTCTGCAATAACAAACTGAAAAACTAATGAGTACCTCTGTAATATAATGTGCCCTTCTTCAACTACATTGGTACACTTTCTGGCAGCCAAACCAAAACAGCACAGGTGGCACAGGTGGCATCTAACTCCAGAAAAATCTCACTACTTATTGCTGATGAGAATTTCTGCTTGGCGTACATCACCACCTCACCTTTGCTTGTAGCCTGGGCAGATCCTGATCCTACTATCTCCTTTCTGTCTGCTGACTGACAGAAATGGCCAGCTTTCCTCCTTGTTTCCTGTCGGTGGACTCTACTATTGTATTTTCTGGAGCCAAAGTGGTTGTTATGGGATGAATTTTGTCTTCCCCAATTTTATGTTGAAGTCCTAACCCCCATTACCTCAGAATGTTACTCTAGTTGGATAAAGGGCCTTTACAGAGGTAGTTAAGTTAAACGAAGCCCTGAGGGTTTGCATTAATACAACCTGACTGGTGTCTTTATGATAAGTGGATATTAGGATAGACAGAAAGGCACCTGAAAAATATATGCACAGAGGAAAGGCCACCTCAGCACACAACAGAAGCCAAGGAGAGAAGCCTCAGAAGAAGCTAAACCTGCTGACACCTTGATTTTGGACTTCTAGCCTCCAGAGCTGTGAGAAAATAAATTTATGTTGGTTAAGCCATCTGGTCTGTGGTATCTCTGGCAGCCCTAGCAAAATAATACTGTGGCTTTAAAACATGATGCCTATACAGGTTTAAAGGAGAAGGGAGAAAAAGCGGAAGGCTTCCCTGTGAACTTGTCATTGAACACATCTTCCTCACAAAAGCTTTGTGTCAGGTTGAAAACATTTGTGTGTGACTAAGATAATAACAACTGATAATATACTAATGGAGCATCTCTAGCATTTTAAACACAGGTTTCTGGAAATATTAATATATCTTAACATTAAGGAAAGTCACTAAAAATTTATTCACAGGCACTCATCCTGGACAAGGAGTGGGAAAATATGGTGAAAAGGAAGTACTCTTTGTATTTAATTATTCTGTCTATAACATCTTCATAAAAATGCTGAAAGGAGGAGGGATTCAACATTCTCTTATGATTTACACATCTGGCAAAGGTCTACGTACATGAAATTCAGAGGAAAATGAAACAGAAAAGACACATTTATAATTTTAAAAATTCCCAAATGGCAGTATGTGTTAGAAGAGTAATTTTAAAAATTTCCAAATGACAGTATGTGTTAGAAGACTATCCTTGTGTCCCTTGCAAAGCAGGCGCTAAGGCAAGGGCTTTGGTATAGCTATTCTATTTAGGCAGTGATTCAGGAAAACGGAGGAAAGGAGGCATCTAAGTAGAAAAACCAATAAAACGTGTGTTAAGTGGAACTCCCATTCACAGTGCCATAGATTCACGAGCTGCTGGAAAACTGAGACATTTATTCATAGATCCCCACCAGGGAGTATCAACCAATGCCTATGTGTGTATGTAAATTGTAACTCATTATTTCACTGGCCAGTACCATGGCCTGGGTCCTTACATTTGAGTTTCAGGAGAGTGAGGGCATGTGTATGTAGTTTTATTTGAAATAAAATATACACAAGGTGGTAAACAAATTATCACATATATCACAATAAATGTATATAAAATGAAGACCTATGAAACCAGAACCTGTAGGAAGAAGGTGACTGGGGTCAGCACCACAGAAACACCTTGTTACCTCTACCCAATCACTACTCCCATAAAGGTAAACTACAAAGCCAATTTCCATCATCACAGATAAGTTTTGCCTATTTATTTTTGAAGAGTATTATAAGTGCAATTATGTATATATACTTTTTATTTTCTTGCTTTTTTCCAACAACATCGTATTTATGAGATTCATCTATATCGCTGTATGGAAGTATAGTTCATTTATCCCCATTGCAGCTTAGAATTTAATTGTATGAATGCAATAGTTTATTCATCATTATTTCTGGGAAAAGCATTGTTATCACACAGAACTGCAGTGTTTCTTGGGAAACTTAAATTTTACACTTTTGAACAAAATTAATATATTGTTTTCCTGGCTACTTACAAACAAAAGAAACAGCCACAATGTCTTCTAAATTAGAACTATTCTGGTTTTTTTTTCACCTATAATTTAATAATCTCTAAACAGAAATGCATGTTTCACTTTTATATGTAGGTATGTGTCTGTTTTATAGACATTGTTTACTAAATTACACATTTAATTGATAAATTTCAGCAAGTCATTCCTTCAACATATAAACATTTTTGATCACCTACCGTGTGTAAGCTATTTTGCCGTATACTGGAGCCATGATGAACAAAAGGAGACCTAGTTATTGCTCACCCTCAATTAGTTTACAATTAGAGAGCCACAAAGAAATGTAAAATAACAGTTATGTCTCAGCATGGTGACTGACACAAGAAATGATGTACAGGTTTCCCTGAGAGAATGAAGAAGGAGGCCTAATCCAGATTTGTTGGGTGCAGGAAATCCTGGAAGAAGATGATAAGTTTAGGGTTATTCAAGCAAGTCAGGATGTGTCCTAGCAAATGGAAATGTGTTCAGGTCCTGAGGTAAAAAAAATATTTATTGACGTGTTGGGGGAAATTAGAGGACTTCCTTTTGTTTGGAGTTGTTTAGTTTCCTCTTCTGTAAAATAAAGGGAATAGAATGAGCGAGCAGTGAGCATTCTTCCAGCTCTGGCATCTATATCAAATACTGGTCTCCTATTGGTCTGGTCTCTAGAACTACAATGAACACTCACAGAAAGAGATCTCGATTTGATCGTTTCACCTCCTGCAATGCTAATGAAGTGATGTAATATCCACAGAGATCCAGACACTGTTGTTGAATGATTTATGGAACAAAAAATAAATAAATCTCCATAAAAAGTTTCTTACATGTATTTTACTCACCTCAATTTTGAATATCTTACACTTTAGAACCATGTAATTTCCTCAAATATTTTTGACATTGAAAACCAATTCATTAAAACCAGAAAATCCATTTATTTATCTTGCTACCAAATTACAGGAGGTCAGGGAGGGAAGACAGAAATGAAAATAAAGAAACCCTCACCAGAATGGTTGGGATAACTTATAGACTCTCTTATTTAAATTGTCACTTCATAACAGAAACCAAAACAAGTTTCATTTCGTAAATATTAACACTACAGGAGACTGATTCATGAACCAAAGAAAGAACACTTTTAAAAGAACCACCTCTAATGCTTTGAACAATTTTGTGAACAGTTTCTTTTTATTTATTTATTTTATTTATTTTTGAGACGGAGTCTCGCTCTGTCACCCGGACTGGAGGGCAGTGGCCGGATCTCAGCTCCCTGCAAGCTCCGCCTCCCGGGTTCACGCCATTCTCCTGCCTCAGCCTCCCGAGTAGCTGGGACTACAGGCGCCCGCCACCTCGCCCGGCTAGCTTTTGTATTTTTTAGTAGAGACGGGGTTTCACCGTGTTAAGCCAGGATGGTCTCGAACTCCTGACCTCGTGATCCGCCCGTCTCGGCCTCCCAAAGTGCTGGGATTACAGAGGCCAATCAATATAACAACTGCCCTTTCTCTTCACCTTGCTCATAGGGTTTGGTGGTGTGTCCTAACTCAAACCTCATGTTAAACTGTTATTCCCAGTGTTGGAGGTGGGACCTGATGGGAGGTAATTATATCATGGGGGGTGCGGTTCTAGTGGTTTATCACCATCCCCCTAGAGTTGTTTCATGATTGAATTCTCACGAGATCCGGTTGTTTAAAACCGTGCATCACCTCCCCTTTAGCTCTCTCTCCTGTAGCCATGTGAACATGTGCTTGCTTCGTCTTTTGCCACAATGGTAAGTTTCCTGAGGCCTCCCCAGTCATGGCTCCTGCACAGCCTGCAACACTGTGAGTCAATTATAAAGACTTTATAAACTCCAGTCTTGGGTAGCTCTGTAGAGAAATGTGAGAATATTTTCTCTAATATACTTGCCAACACACTCACATACACTTAGGAGCACTTATTAATTCTCCATGGGTGTTGCTAAATACGATGTGCTGTAAGTCTCTATATTGAATTAAAGTTTGTAAACAGCCTGTGAAGGAAACAGAAACATCATAGCTTTTCTGCTTAAATTTGCTGACATTTCTTTGTTCATACAGTTGTTAGACTGTTTGTACAGACTCCTATTATGTCTAAAGGCATATTAGTGTCCTAATAAACGTTTCTTCTGCATATAAAACACCAGCATTATTTCTTTTATGTGCATGTCTGGTACGTGTATCATGAAAATATATAGGCATATTAAACTTGTGACTCTATAAATCTCCTTTAAAAGGGATTTTCACTTACAATATAGATAAATATATTTATTTCCTTTTTCCGATGATAAAATAGACATACAATCAATGCACGTGCTTAAAAATTTGTAGCACAGACAGAATAGCAGTTTTAAAATGATCAACAACTATGACATGCATAAATTACTACAATTAATATTTGGTTTGCTTTCTTTCGTTTATTTACTTCATTTTTAGCAGAATTGAGATCTGTGGCAGCTGAGAATTGTTTTCTGCAGCATGCAGTAAAACTGATTACAAGGGCTTAATTAAAGAAAAGGTGTTTTCTTCCTGAATGTTTTCTTTTTTCCCCCCTCCTTTTTTTTTTTTTTTTTTTTTTTTTTAGCACAGTAAGTAATACAGAGACAGGCAGTCCATGGCTGCTATAGTACCTACAGGGACCATGCCCTTTGTTTTTCCTGCTCCTGCATCCTTACATTATAGCTGTATCTTCATGGCAACCTCATACTGGCAAGATACGTTCCCTGTATAACACCCAGAAAGAAGAAGGAGGTGTCAAAGAGGATGGAACAGTACTTAGGTCAGTAAAACAAAAGTTTCCCAGAAATCCACAGCAGAATATCATTTGTCCACCTGTATCTTAAAGAAATTTGGGCCAGGATTGTGTTTAGGTGGGCATTTCTCCCCCTCAAATATCAGTGCAAGTAAAATGGAATAAATTAGATATTTGGGAGGCAACTGATAGTGTCTGCCACAAGATTATATATACAGCAAATATGGTTTGCTGGTTTCATTACACTTGCGTTATCCCATATACAAGTTTACATAACTGAAACATTTGCATGAACACAATTGTAATGGCTACATGTCTGTGAAATTATCCATGTATTCCTTCCATTGAACAAATATTTAAGGATAATTTTCTTTTATTATTAAAATTTTAATATTAATTCAAGATATTTGTGCCCAGTGATATTATATACAAAATATTATTTATATTTAATAGGTCAGTATTTTAGGCTTATAGGTTTTATTTTACATTCTGTACTTTTCTGGTAACATATGAAATTTATATTTTTTTAAGAAACAATTTTCAGTAAACTTTATATATGTATATTTCTTTGTCTATCAGCACTTACACTATTTTAAGCCAAGGTCTTAATGAATACTCTTCAAAATTAACTCAGTGTGTGCAAACTTCAAAGAGGTTTGACATTTGGTTACAGCACAATTAAATAAGAAATTCATGTATTAAAGTTTTATACTGTGATTTAAAATATATTAGCTGGAAACATCAATAGAATCACAAATATTTCATAAGTGATACATGAAAATAAAAGCTAATCTGCCCTTTTATTATGGAAGAAAAAATGAGAGATCTTACAATTGCACTTTCAACTTTTTTTAATATATGGCAATTCAGAATTTTAGTCCTCTATTGTATAATTACTGATTTGCGAGATCCAATATAAAATCAAGAAATTTAAACTAACATAATTCCCTACCCCATGCTAATGCTTGGGACAGGCATACTTTCTTGTCCTTGAGTTAAACAATGCTGGGATCAAGCAAAATAACTTAGTTTATTGCTCCATAAAACATCTGCTACTACAAGATAAGGCTGTATTAACTAAAGAGTTTACTTATCAAGATTAACGGCTTGTTCATCCAGATTCTCTTGGAGATCCTCACCTTGCTATATCTTCAGATCCAAAGCTATTACATCCTAAACTTTGACAAATTCCTATAAGTTCTCCTTCTAAGGCCTGCCTTAAGATCGCCCAGCTCAGACTTTCAAACTCAAGAAATAACTTTTTCTTATTTCTCATTCTGAAACCATGCTAAGACTCGATCGAGAGACACTCTCACTCACTGCCACATATCCATTAAGTTTCTCCTGACCAACAGATTTTCATAATGGCTGTATTAGTCAGGGTTCTCCAGCACCAATAGGAGATTTAATAGGAAATTTAATAGCTAGATAGATAATAGACACAGAGGTATTTACTATAAGAAATTGACTATTGGCTGTTGGCTGTGGTTGCTGACACCTGTAACCCCAGCACTTTGGGAGGCCATGGTGGGAAGATCACTTGAGGCTGGGAGTTAGAGACCAGCCAGGACAATAAGCGAGACCCCACCTCCACAAAAAAATAATAAAATAATTATAAAATATTTTAGTAATTGGTTGTATGTTTATGGAGTCTGAGAAGTTTCATGGTCTGTCATCTACAATCTGGAGACTCTGAAAGATAATGGTATGAATTATAGGCTAAGCCTAAAAGGGTGAGAACCAGGAATACCAATACTGGAAATCCCAGTTCAAGAAAAGAAGACCAATGCTACAACTCAAGCAGTTAGGCAGAGAGAGAAAATTCATTTTTGTTTTATTCAGATCCTCAGTAGGTTGGAGGATGCCCAAGCACATCAGAGAGGAAAATTTGCTTTAACCAGTTTACCAATTCAAAGGTGATCTCTCCTGGAGACACCCTCACAGATACACCCAGAACTAATGTATAACAAGATATCTGGGCATCCCCTGGCCCAGTCAAATTAACACATAAAATCCACCATCACAATGGTTTTTGGGCGGTCAATAGTAAGCAGTGGATAGATTTCTGAATAGACATCAAAAACATGAAAACATTTAATATTATATGATTAAACTCAAATTTTGTCTATTTTAAATACAGATTACTTAGTAATCACCTAATACTGACTACCAATACAAATTTAAGGTTTAGTTAATTTTGATTTACCATAACAACTAAGAAAATTAAAAGTTAGCCTTGCATTTATTTTCTAAAATGAAACAAACAAAACTCTATTATTTTTATTTTTATTTATTTATTTTTTTGAGACAGATTCTCACTCTGTCGCCCAGGCTGGAGTGCAGTGGCGCGATCTCTGCTCACTGCAAGCTCCGCCTCCCGGGTTCCCGCCATTCTCCTGCCTCCGCCTCCTCAGTAGCTGGGACCACAGGCGCCGCCACCACGCCCGGCTAATTTTTTGTATTTTTAGTAGAAATGGGGTTTCACCATGTTAGCCAGGATGGTCTTGATCTCCTGACCTTGTGATCCACCCACCCTGGCCTCCCAAAGTGCTGGAATTACAAGCATGAGCCACCGCGCCTGGTCACAAAACTGTATTTATTTTTAAGCATATTTTGATCATTCAAAAATAATCTTGGTTAATAAAACAATGACCCTCAGATTATATTTTAAATGAAAACCAATAGCCAAATATTTTCCAGAAAGAATTGAGCACTACACATAGTCTAGAATTTAGGGACATGTTTATAATGTTTGGATACAGGTTGAGCATCCCTAAAACAAAAAAATCAGAAATGTTCAAAATTCAAAACTTTTTGAGTGCTGACATGATGCCACAGATGGAAAATTCTACACTTGACCTCATGTGATAGTTTGCAGTAAAAACTCAGGTGTATAACACAGAGTTTATTCCTTTAGGGGACGTATTTAAAACATTGCATAAAGTTATCTTCAGGCTATACATAAAAAGTATATATGAAACACAAATGAATTTTGTGTTTAGACTTGGGTCGTATCTTCAAGGCATCTCATCTCGTATTTGCAAATATTCCAAACTCTGAAAAAAAATCTGAAATCTGAAACACTTCTTATCCTAAGCATTTCAGACAAGGAATACTTTGCTTGTACTATAAACTGGAATGAAAAGTTTGGCAAGTCATTTGGGGCATTTATACGTTTTCAAGAATCTCTCAAACCAGAAACCCTAACTCCCGTGATTCAGGGAGAGGGATGTCTACCTCCGTCTTCCAACCGCACTCTTAGGTGGAACAGCCCATCAGTACCAGAAATGGCGGCTCTGCCTATTTTAGACCAAATGACAATCATGCTTGGTAACTTCTGAGAAGCTGATTTTTTTTTTTTCATTCTAACATCAGAAGGCAGTTGTACCAGTCTCTGAATATCTCCTTTCAGGGGTGGTCATGGGATAGTTTTGTCAGGTCAATGTTTCATTCTGAATAGAAATGGTGACAGGACAGACAGAAAGGAAAGAACTGGGAAAAATCCTGACATTAAGTCCTGAGTGTATACTTCATGAGGTGAGAAAAAGGAAATCCCGGGGAAAGTTGCCTATGCTCAAAGATATTCTATCATCCCCTCCTCCTCTATCATTCCCTCATTTGCTCTTATTTAAAGACATTGGAAAAGAAATCAAAATTGCCTTTGAAAAAGGTTAATTCATTTTGACTCAATTACAAAACTTCTATATAACTTGAATTCCATTAATAAGACAGTCTTTAACCTTCCAACCTTCTCTTCAGACTGAAGAATTCAAATTCTTTTCTTTGTTGTTTTGTTCTGTCCCCTAGGCTTTTCAACGTTCTTCGTATCCATCAAACTCTGTAGCAAAAAATTAGGCACTAGTCTTCTAAGGCCTAGACTGCAGTTAGATTCATGTGCTTGCTTTTTTTATACCACTACCATCTTCTATTTGGCTCTTGCAAAATTTTTACAAACATGTGTTTCCGGGAAAAGCGTCGTAACACGTGGCAGTATTGATTTCCCCCCGACTCCAGCAGTCCAAGTTCACATAGCATGTGGCTGAAGCAGATGCAGTCGATGTGATGGAATATGAACAGGTTGCCTTTCTGATAGGACTGCACCCAGCATTTCTTCAAAACATTCAAAAATGTGTCCTGAGAACAAGACTCTAGGTTATATAGGCCACATGCTAACAGAGTTATCTGATTAAAAGCACTGCCTCAAAACATGCTGCTTTGTTTTTAAAATAATGCTAGCATAACTAGTGTTTATTATATACAATATAAAACTTAAAAAAAAACACCCTTTTTAGCAGATGATTTAAATTATTTTGGAATCAGCACAACACAGAGAAGCAGTTGATAAGAATAGTGTGTTAATATAATGAGTCCTTAAACCACAGATCTAATATTGTTCCTGAAATGTTTGGCAAGAGGAAAAAGTATCAAGAGAATTAGATAATAGTTTATTTCTAGTGGGCTACAGCAAAGATACACTGTCACAGAATGAATGAAAACTTATATCTCTGTAATTGAAAATATAATTAATAAAATTTTTGAATCTAAAGTGCAAGGTAATTCTAGATTTCAAGCTTACAGTAGACCAGTCTGGCCGATATAAACAAAATGACAAAATGTACTATCACCCTGTTATCTGCTGCTCTCTTTCTTTGCAACTTTACATATATTAAAATCAAAAGGCAGGATAACTCAGAGTGATGTTTCTGTTAAAAATGTACATACAAAAGAGGACTAGATTCTGTCATAATCAAGAACATTGCAATTAGACATAAATGCCTCAGTTGTGGAAAAGCCGGACCTTCACCGACATTGAAATATTTACCTGTATGGACTATGCCAGAGCACCATGGGCCAAACTTTCCTCACGTAAGATCCTTCATGTCTGATCTTACAGACAGAAGGGACTGGGCAACTCATAAACCAGTAAATATAACAAGAGGCGAACACAACAAAAACAATGTTGAGTTTTGCTACCAACAAAGAAATGGGATTAATTAAAGACATTAATCAAAGAGGAGCTATTTCCACTTAGTGCACTGAAAAGTTTATGTGACGATGCCTATGCTGGCTTTGGGGAAAAGAAAACTGGTAATATGTATCAAGAATTGTAAATGTGCATATTCTTTGAATTTAAAGATTATAAAAAAAAGTATATGATCTAACATCTCTATTGCCTAAGATCTCTATATCAAGAAAAGCTGCATTTTCAGGAAATGGGTTTGATTTTATTTTATAACACTAGGATATGTAAATAATTATACCTTTATGCTAGCCAACACCCCTTGTCCCCAATTTGCTTGTTAAAAATCCAAAATGTAATTTGATGCACATCTCTAATGAAAGTATAAAACTTAACAGCATGCATTTCATAATTCTTGTTTCAGTTTATTTTTTCTCTGCTTGTTTTTCATTACTCTGGTGTTCTCGGGTAATATTTTCATCTCGTTATTTTATATTGTTTGAAAGCTATTGTATTTTAAAGCTTTTGGAAATAAAACAAGATTTAAGCAATTCAAACGTTCTTCAAATAAAATACCACAAGATTGTTCCCGACTTACCATGGTTTTTTAGGATGGGTTTATTGGGACATAAACTCATTGTAAGTTGAGAAGCATCTGTATATGGAAAATAATTTTGACATAATAAACACTTAATAAATGTCTATCATTAAAATTTTATTTGCAAAAAAAGTTTGAATCAAAAGATGAGAGAATTACAGAGTATAATATAAACATTGAAAACTAATATAAAAACTGAAAAAATAAAACTATTCTTAAAATTTAATTTATAATATAAATTATCATGGAATTTGAGTAAAAAAAAGTGAAGAATTAAAAATACACAATTTCGTGTGTGTGTGTGAGAGGGAAAGACAGGTAAAGAGAAGGAAAGAGAAAGAAGAAATATATGTCTGTGTACCCACAAAAGAAATCCTTAAAATGCCAGCAGTCTTATTAAGAGATTTGCTTCTTGTTTTGTATTTTTTCAAAATATTGTTGTTTCCATGTTACTAAAACATAAAATGTTATGTTTTAACAAAATTTAAAGGTCAAATTTTGTTAAATGTTAAATTTTTAATATTATTTTTATGATGAAATGTATTTAATTTAAAATTATACCTGACCAAAGTTCTGGTCCTCAGGCAGGTTAAATTTTGCAGTTTACATTTTATTAATAAGGTATTTAAGACCCAGGTGAGCAAATAAGACTTCTGGAGGCCAGAAACACTGGTAATGTCACAAAAATATTAGGGATCCAGTACCCTGGCATAATTCCATTGATATTTTGGCATTTTTCTACTGTGATTATGCTACCTATGTCTGATTCTGCTTGGCTTCTAAGCTTGCTGAGAGACAAACTTTGAATCAGACTCCAGTATGATGTAGTCATATTTTTTATGCTTATTTTCACAAAATTCAAATTAATTCGAGGCTTAGTTGAGCAACACTGTCAACTGTATCTTGGAGACGCATTCTAAACTTCACTTCCCCCTCTGGGGAGGAGAGCTGTCTTTCTCCTCAGAGATGAGAGTGGGCAGGTCCAAGGAGGAAGACAGCCCTACTTCCTCCGCAGCTCGACTCGGAGGCATTGGTGGACAGACCGACGGTCCATCTCCAGAGCTCCTCACGGAGGAAGCAGGAGGCTCCCAAACTGGACCAGGGAAGTTGTGAAGTCTGGCCTCAGGCTGACAGTGGAAATGTGAGGGGAATCTGTTCAAGTCAGTGCTCAGGCTAAAGGCAGCTGCACGATGACAGGGAGGCCACCAGGGTCGCTGCGCACACAGCACTTGTGCCGTGACTGCGGGAGCCATGGGTCCTGGAACCGAGGAAGCAGCTGGACTGTGCGGTGGATCTAAGTGCTGAGGCAGGAAGCAGGTGGTCACAGGGGGAAGAAAAGATGAGGCTTGTGCTATGGAGCATCTGACCTTCACGTTGGCTCCTGTGGAAAGGCTCCGCAAAGACGAAATTGTAAAGGAAAAACCATTTATTTTGCCTAATCATCGTCAAAAACAATTTTGACACTTGCAATGCTGAAAGGAAGGCTACTCTGGACAACAAAACAAGAAATACGGAATTCTCAAGGACTAAGTTGTCTCAGAAAGTGCACGGGCAACAAAAGCATGTCCACGAGAGGCCGGGTGGTCAGTAAGGAGTTCCTCACTGATTTCTGACCTTTCCGGTGGCTGATGGGTGCCTCCAAGCAAGTTGCTGAATCTCTTTGAACCTATCCTCCTACTAGAAAAACAGGTATCTTGTTGTAAAAAGAAACCACTTCTTTTAGAAATCAAAAGTTCCCAGGCAAGCTACATATGCAAAATGCTCTAATTTCAAAGGAAAATGTGTTGGAGTAATTCTTATATATTTCAGTTGAAATTCTCTTTACAAAGTTTTAGCTGTAGAACATATTCTAAATTTATTGATTCGAAATTGTCTGGTTGGCTTTTGTTGTTGCTTTAAACAACTTTCTATTTTATGTACTAACTAAAAAATCAGATGTTAATTTTCTTCATGTTGGCTTAATGCAGATAAATAAAAGCACATTTTAAATTATCATTTTCTACTTACCATAGGAAGATAAAATTTAGAGCTTGTTTAGTCTATTGAAGCTGTAACACACTGTTTAGCTCATAAGAAGGCCCTGGTTTCACTCCAAAATAGGCGCTTTCCTGACCAAAAAAAATAAAATAAAAAACAAAAGGTCTAAGTCATAATTATACCTAATAGGAAAATAATGAAATCAAATAAATATTAACTAGATCTTTCTATTCAGGTTGGTGCATTTTTAGGGAGATACAATCTTAAAAATTAAATTTTTAGGCTAGGTGCAGTGGCTTACACCTGTAATCCCAGTACTTTGTGAGGCTGAGGTGGGCAGATCACATGAGGTCAGGAGTTCGAGACCAGTCTGGCCAAGATGGGGAAAACCCCGTCTCTTTTAAAAATATGACACTTGGCTGGATGTGGTGGCACAAGTCTGTAATCCCAGCTACTTGGGAGGCTGAAGTGGGATGATTACTTGAACCCAGGAGGCAGAGGTTGCAGTGAGCTGAGATGGCACCACTGTACTCTAGCCTGGTGACAGAGCAAGACTGCATTAAAAGAAAAAAAAATTACTTTCAGTAAAGTAACCCCCCACCCTAACACACAAACACACTTGACTAGGGTTCTCCTGGTTCATACATGACCTTCCTCGGAGGTAGTGTTTTCAGAACTTAACTGATAATGACTACAGATTTCCAAGTTCCGGCAGAGTAAATTCTGAATCACTAGATCTGAGGTAAGGCAAAGCAATCTGCATTTTTTTTTTTTTTAACAAGCACCCTAGGGAACGAAGAAGTTCAAAAAACCACTCTAAAAGACCACTTGCTACTGCTGTAGGTAAATAACTCAATTCACCCAGATCCTGTCTTAGGACAGACCATCCGTGACAGCACTAATAAATTGTGCATGAAATTGATTTCATCTATATTGGAAACATAATTTGTCCTGCAGTATGTCTTGTGTGCCATTGACTCACACTTTCATTTCAGTTGTTGTTTCTGCGTGATCTAATCTTGTATATATAACCTCAATTACAGAGAAGATTTTAATTTTTCTCAATTATGAAGTTTGCCTTTCTCCTTCCCTTCAGTCTACCGATTTTTCAGTGAGGAGTTCTCAAGCCTTAGAATCCAATTTCTTCTCATTTCAGTCCAAGGTAAAAGCTTAAACCCAAGCAAAGCTCATTGCAAAGAATGTGGTTAGAACAGAAGAATAGAAGTTGCACATTTATTCAATTATACCTTTTGTTTTGTGCTTTGTAAATACCTTTTCATCTAACGTAAATTAGAATCGAGGTCTTAGTGAATTTCGGACACAAACAGAGTGGCTCACATTTGTATTATCTCAGCCACTGTGTGTATTGGCACTGTGTTATGATGGACTGAGACCCGAACAAGAAATAACCGTTTGAGTTTGTTTCCTTGTTTTACAACCTTTTCACATTCCAGCTTCTCCGCATAAAAGGAATTAACAGAACAGGGTACACTGCACCTGAATACTAAACGTGCTCACATTCTGTGTCCTTGAGCAAATTTGAACTAGGGGGAAAAAAAAAAAACTCTTTGCTAACACAAATACAGTGAAGTAGCAGACATATGCACTATGCTAAATTCTATCACTGTCTAAACTATGTGTCATGAATAAATAACATACTTTAAGAAACTACACAAACTCCTTTTGATCACTAGGCTTCTATTCTGTAAATTACTGCTGCAGATTTATATGCTACCTAACTCACTACCAGTGAATGTATGAGGTAAGGGGAGAATGGAATCATATTGTAATTGCCGTATTATGAGTGCTTATCCAAGTTACACATTATGTTTGAAACTATTTTTCTTACAGGGATAAGGATGGGGTGCTGTGTGCCATTTTATTATTATCAAGAGGAATATTAAATCAATTTGTATTTATCCCAATAACAAAATTTTAAAATTTGTGAAAGAGGGTTCATTTATTTTCAATTAGTAGTAAATAAACCACCTTACATTGAAAAGCATAGTAGTTTCTCCTTGAGTATCTATACATTAAAAAGGCATGAAGAAACCAAACAGTACATTGTAACTAGTTAAAAGTGAAGCTGAAATAATATCACTCTAAATCCTCCCAATATGCAAACCATGATGATATGAAAAAACAGAAACTTTAGACTACAATCCTTTTCTTTAATGCCCTAAGCAAACATAAATTTTTAAATCCCAAAGTAAATACTACTTAAAATATTTTTTTAATTAAATGTATGTAAACATTAAGTGATTGTGATATAACAGCTTTCGAGGCCAGACTAATAGTTCTGTTTCCTTTTCTCTGTCATTCTGGTGAGTCCACAGAGTAAATGAATATTTTTTTAAGTCACTTGATACAGATAAAGTTTTTTTAAATAAAACCTGACAGTCTGGTTTTGAAATTTATATGGAAGATTAAAGAGCCAAAATAACCAAGATATTTTGCAGAAAAGAATAAAGAGTGAGGATTTACCCTACCAGGTAGCAGGACTTATTACGAGGCTATAATAAATACGATAGGAGTAGTGTTGTATTGGAGTTTTATAAATTAAAAAATTAAATGTAATAAAGAGTTCAGACGGATAACACATATATGAAAACTTGATATATGACAAGAGTGGTATGCAAGATCAGTTCAAAATAAAAAAAATCAATTAATAAAACCAAAGAAAAATGACCATCTGTATGTAAAAAAATTGTAGGAAATTAGATCCTTACCTAATGCCTTTCACTCAAGCAAACTCAGATAGATTACAAACATAAATATCAAAGACAAAGCTTTAAGTATTTAGTCAAAAATGTAGATTAATACTTTTCTGACCTTGGGATAAAGATCATTTCCTAAAACAAGACCAAATAAATGCTAGCTACAAGACATGATTGAAAACTGACTCTATTAAAATGAAGAATTTTGATTTTTCAAAAGGCACATAAGGTAAGGGAAAACAAAGTAAAACTTTTAGGAGAAGAGGACCAAGGATATATTAAAAGCAAAGAATCACTTCTAAAAAATAAAAAGGAAAAGATAAACAACTTAATGGGCAAAACAGACACAAACAGAAAAATGGGCAACAGACACAAACAGGTATTTCAGAGAAGAGGAAACACATAATTACCAGTAAGAATATGAAAATGGGCTCAATGTCTTTGTGGTTAAAAAAATGCAAATCAAGACCACAACAAGATATCATTTTATATCCATCCATTGACAAAATTTAAGAGCCCTGATCATGTCATGTACTAGAGAAGATAATTTTAGTATCATTGATCGGAACATAAATAGTTAAAATGACTGAAAAATAATTTGGCAATATCATTTAAAGTAATTCTCATATCCAACTATTCAACATTTATACTGCTAGGCACTATCCAAGAATATGCCTCACATTTGTGCACTTGGATGCATATACATGAATATTCCTAGCAAGGTTATTTATAATAGGGAAATACGAGAAATTAACCCAAATGAAATGGAGATGAATAATTAAATGAGATATATCCATTCAGTTTAATTCTATAATAGTGCAACCCAGGTGTGGTCACACATGCCTGTAATCCCAGCACTTTGTGAGGCCAAGGCAGGAGGATTGCTTGAGCCCAGGAGTTCGAGACCAGCCTGGGCAACACAGCAAGACCACGTCTCAAAAAATGAACATTCTGTAAAAGTGTCAATGAACATATATACCTGCAACAGTGAAAATAGACAAATTATAAAGCTACTTGGAATAACTCAGATGAAATTTAATGTACAATGTTGTCAGTGGGGAGGAGGAGCTGAATAAAATCTTAGACTATGAACAGCCTACTACCACCCTTTTTAAAAAGTTCAAAACAGTTAAAACTATAGATAGATAGATGTGGAGATATAGACATATGTGTCTTTATATATATATATAGTATGTATATACAAAAATGTATTATGTAGATTTTTATATATATGTACTTTTTTGAGATAGAGAAAAATATGCACAAATTCAGATAGTGGTCATTATAGAGGGGGTTGGGGATGGCATGGGGAGAACATACTAGTAAATACAAGTTATAATCAAACATATTAGTAAATATCAGTTATGATCAATGTATTATATTAGTTCTTTGGTTGGTGAGTTCAATGACATTCAGTATATTTTAGATGATAAATGTGGATAGATATGGATAGATGATAGATAGATAGATAGATAGATAGATAGATAGATAGATAGATAGATGTTAGATAGACACAGCCCACAGAGAAATGATGAGTCTAGTGACTAAATATCGTTATTCCAATTCTGTGAATCTAAAAGATATTAAATTAAAAAGTAAAAGACAAAAAATAGCACCTGACTCCAGAGCAGTTCTCAAACTTCACTATGTACCAGCATCACCTGGAAAGCTTTATAAAAGTTCAGATGATTGAGTCCCCACCTCCAGAGGTTCCGTGTCAGTGGAAGTGAGTGAAGCCAATAAATAGCACCCCAGGTGATTCTAATCCAGGTGATATATGGTTCACAGTATCAGAAATACTGCTATAGGAAATGCTTTTCTTGGCTTTATCACAAAAAAGTTTATGTTCTTCAACCTGTGTATGTCACAGTGGCCCAAAGCCCTCTGGACTTAAGTGACACAAGTTTATGTCTTCATGACCCTCCACTGTACCAGCTGCATAGTTCATATTAAGGCATGCGTTATATTAAATAATAAAACCTGTAGTAATAATAACTTAAACATATATTTACATAGAGCAGTATATTTAATCTATTTTTATTACTTTATGGTTTGAGATGAATTGTATCCCCCCAAAATTCATATGCTGAATGACTAACTCTCAGAATGTGACTGTACTGGGAGACAGGGTCTTTAAGGAGGCAATTAAGGCAAGCGTGGTGGGTCACACTTGTAATCCCAGCCCTTTGGGAGGCCAAGGTGAGAGGATCGCTTGAGCCCAATGGTTGAAGACCAGCATGGGCAACATAGTGAGACCCCATCTCTACGAACAAAAAAAAAACATAAAAATAAGAGGCAATTAAGTTTGAGAGAGGTCATTAGGATGGGCCCTAATCCCATATGACTAGTGTCCTTATAAAAAGAGGAAATTCGGGCATTTTGGATATAGACATGCACAGAGGGAAGACCATATGAAGACACAATGAGAAGAAAGCAACCCTGCCTACACCTTGATCTTGAACTTCCAGCCTCCAAAACTGCAAGAAAATATTTCTTTCATATTTAAGTCACCCAATCTGTTGTATTTTGCCACAACAGCCCTACCTAACAAACTAATACACCGCACAAAACCTAACCTTACATAGAGAAGATGTTTAGGGAGAGTTGGGAACATTATACCATTAAAAAATCATTACAATTAAATTTGGCATTAAATCTGGAAGGACAAATTGGTGGATGGAAAACTGGTGTGTCAGTATTTTTCACTATCTAGAAGAGGCATACATATCTGACATATCTATTTGTACCACTTTTCACCAGGAGACAGATGTTGAAAGGAATTGGCAGTTTTTGTACAACGATTTCTTAAACGTCAATGTAAGTGAACACTCATTATTAAAATTCATAATGCCGAGCCACCCATATGAAATAGACATTTGTTGTTTTGATGTGTTTTTTTTTTTTTTTTTTTTTTTTTTTTTTTTTTT
>NW_016803334.1:2947225-3016800 GCF_001698545.2 Rhinopithecus bieti
AATAAACATTTTTTTTTTTTTTTTGTTTTTTTTTTTTTTTTTTTTTTTTTTTTTTTTTTTTTTTTTTGCCATCAGGCATTTACTCCATTTATTAATCTGTTCCTCCATTCAAATTCTAGCAGCACTGAGTCAACAGGTGGACTTGTGACCTAAACTAGATGATCAATGCTTCTTTCCAGGATTATGAATCTTTTCCAGAGACAATGGGCACAGTGACATGATGCCTTTCATTGGCCATAGGAAATTTTGCTTCTGTTGTCCTAATATATATTAAAAATATATACATTAAGTAATTATATTTTACAACCATGTTATTATAAAGTTATGCAGCTGGGTTAGATCCATTTTTTCTTGTGATTTTAAAATAAACTTAAAACATGTTTTGTTTGTACCTAAGAGTTTTGTGGGCCCTAGGCACCATGCCCGCTGTGCCTCGTGGCTCACTCAGCCCTAACAAGAGCTCTGGAGATGGAGGATCTCACTCTCATGCTGAAGTGCCCGGGCCAGCTTCCTTGCCTTGACCTTTAGCAGAGTTTCTGTTCTTTAGCCTTAGAGTTTTGTTTTGTTCTGTTTTGTGTAAATGACTCTTCAACTCAGAATAGTGTGGTCTTGTGACCCTATTTTGTTTTTTAAGGTAGAATTAAGTCTTCGGGATATATTCATTCTAAAACAAGTTTACTGTTACAGAACTCTTCTGTATAGCACAAGTCAGTGGTGTTCAGCACTAGAGATGTTTCAGATTGCAGGGAGTCTGTAAGACTTACAAACCATGCACCAAGTAAGTGAACTCCCAGCTTACATTTAAAACATTTTTGTATCAATTGTTCTGGGGTTTCAGTTAAAAAATAGTCAAAGGAAAATCGGATCTTTAAATATTTATTTTTCTGAAAAAGCTACACTGGACTAGTTGTAATATGAGTCAAGCCAGTATTACAGCGTCAAAATGCCACAACTCATGAGAAACACAAATGCGAATAGTGAAAGAATGAATAGCAACGTAGCAATCTGTTTACGTGAACAATATGTTCTAATGCTAACATTAATATATTAGCCTCATTCCAAAAGCAAATCTGTTTCTACCTTACCTGGTATTTTAACAATAATACAAATATTAAAAGTCAAACAGCTGAGACCAGAGTGAGAGGATGAGAAACTTAGGAGGCAAAATTTAAGAAGGCACACACTCTCAAGGTAATACAAATGCATGCAGGGTCAGTATTTCCATAACCCTGAAAGTTAGCCCCCACTTAAAGTTTGCATCTTAGGAAACTCATTCTCCTTATCTTAGTTCCATCCTTCATAAGCCAATTTATTAGTATATTCAAAAAGGAAAATGAAATGTATTTATAATACTTGGCTGCAATCAAAGCCTGGCTTAAAATTAATTCCCTATTCTCTGGTACCTAGAAATGAAACAAAGCTAATGACCAGTCACTCTATTGCAATACCTCTTCAAATACAGTAAGATAAAGTTATGATATGTACCTCTATTTATCCTTTTCTTTCAAGTCTTCATATCTTCGTGATCAGTGTTTTGTGTGGTCTTTTTGGAAGCTGCATTCATTTAATTAAATAGTTAATATTGCTGAAGTGTAGATGAAGAAAATCACTAAACTATAAAAGACTCACTTTAACTTGTAACGTTTATTGCAGGAAAGAAGTCCAGACCACAAAATCAGATGTTAAGAAATAACATTATCTTTATTTTTCTCTAATGGAAATTAATTTTGACTCTGTACATCCATTCTGTGTATCTGAAGGAAAATTGAATCTTATTCTCATTAACATCACCTCTCACCCACTCTGTGATTATTCTAAGATTCTGGGATCTAAAACAGTGCCAAAGCATTAGGGTAGGGATGAAGAGGCACTCTGGAGATCCACAATCAGAGTCCACAGAGTTTATCCAGCCTCAGCCTCAAGGTAGGACAACTCAGCATATTTTTCAGCTTTAACATAAATAGTACACAATAAACTGTGGTCCTAAAGAGGTATTGTTGTAGGGTCAAGACTTGGGGGAAAACTCTTTAGTAAAAGGATATCTCATCAAAGAGAATTCACTGTTAAACAATGACCAAAGTGAGGAAAATTGAGGAATTATCAATAAAAAAGAGCAGGCAATTGCTAACTGAAAGACTAAGCAGAGGTCAATCATGGTAAATGACTGCAATTTTCCCAAATACTGCTAAAACAAGATCTCTGTTTTTGCTACATCAGGGCACTGCTAATTAATTTTCCAGCTAGAAAGAGAGCTTAGATAACTATGCCTTTTAAATTCATACTTTAGTTCCACTGAATCAGGGCATCCCTCAGAGTGGGCCTCGAAGGAAAGTTCAAAATGGTAGAGGAAATAGGAGGGGGGAATTTCTCCATTAATTTAAGAAACAGCCTGAGGGGTTCATTCAGTTTCCTGCTTTTTAAAAGCAAGGGCGCTTCTGAAAGAACTGAAGAAAGAGCACGGGAAGGTAGGACCCATCTCTTGCTGCCAGTCTTGCAGTCTAATTTGATGTTGCCTCTTTCCCCCTCAATTCCCAATTGATTTCTAAGTATAAGGAACACTGCTTGTTGATTTACAAATAGGTACCCTGTATTTGCCTTTGTTATTGCATGACTCTAAAATTTTGGATGAGTAATAGTGAATGCTGTTGGTTGTTGCTTGTTCTTTTGAAGAAGAGCTACTTTAAAATCATTTCACAGTCTGAAGAAAAACAGTGAAGAAAGCATTAGGCATAGTGGAAGTGAACTAAAAATAATCTAAGTCAACGCCATGAGTATCCTATGAGAGGAATTACTTTTAAGAGCACATCTCGATCTCTGTTCACTTCTGATCATAAATAATTAAATTGAAGAATCAGAAAAATGGCAGCTTCCACTTAGTTCATATTAATCACTGTTACAGAGTAGTGAAAAAGTGACATGTGGTTTTAAACTCATGATAGGATTTTGCTTTATAAATATTTATAAATAGCAAGGTTGGGTTTTAACAGCTTTTTTATAAGTGTATGGAAAGCACAAAGATACCATACTTCAAAAGTAACATCTTATCATAGGCCATAATAATATTTTTTATGAATCGTCAGCAACATAACATCAGAGCAAATTCACAAAACTGAAGTTTTTCAAATACAATCAGTAATTTAAATTGATTGCTTCATTCTGTAGATACACCTACATACATATATATGCACTCATAAGCTGCAAAGAATCTGAAGATATTGCGTCTTATCCTTCTAATTATTTAATTTTCTCCTATCTCTCCAACAATAGGGAGGAAATCAGTAAAAACCTACTAACAAGAAGTACAATAGCAGTATTATTGCCATTTATGATATATAAACATTTTGTTTACCTTAGTGTAAAAAGAATAGAATAAGAACCTCGCGTTGTTAAATGTTTATTCTTTACAGGTATGTCATACATAGACTCTATCTACTTTATAACATATAAGCAAGAGAAACTATGGTAGATGTTTGTATGAGGCTGGCAAAAAAGAAGTAAATGTTAATCTTCTTCCATGCGACCTGCTCATACAGTCTTAGTGTTGAATATGTACTGGGGAGGAGGCGCCTAAGACATGGCGAGTTTAATTGTAAGGTTTAGTATTGTTCAGATAACTTACTGTTTCATAAAACATCTTGTCTTCTTAGATTGTTGCTTGTCTGCTTGTCTGCTTGAGAAGCGAGTCTTGCTGCTTCACTCAGAGCTAGTATTAATGTCTACATGTGCGACTACGTCTCTGCTCACTGCCCATACTTCAACCGCCTCGGCGCATATCAAGCAAAATTCTCTCCTGGCGCTCAGGCACTCCTGAGGAGACTGGAAGATATACTATGCTGCTACCCCGCATCCATATTTTCTGGTTAATTTTTATATTTCGACTGTAGAAAGCATATGGCGTTTACACCATGGTTGGACCAGGCCTGGTCTTGAACTCCTGTACCAAAAGTGATCCGGACCTGGCCCGCGCCTTGGCTCCTCCCAAAGGTTGTGTGAATAGGAAATTTACAAGCAGCTAGGTGAGCCATTCCCCCCACCCAGCCTCACAGCTGTGAACAGAAGAACTTCGGTTCTGATGACAAACCATATAATGGTTCCTTGCTCTATATCGTTTCTGTATCGACCATTATAGCTTGCCCAAAGGCTTTTTTTGCTGATTTTGGGCTTAGAAATTTAAAACAAATAGAGGGTAATTCCAACGATTATCTCATGCTGAGCAGAGAACAAAATTGGGAGAAGATGATTCATTCATATAGTTCTAATATATCTCTTATGAAAGCTTATTTCCATAGCCTTACCTTCTCAATTACTAGATTCAGAAACCCTCTCTCGCTCCTGCCTTCCTCGCGCCGTCCTTCCTCCTCTTCCCTCCTCCTCCTCCTCATCCATAAATTTCCCTGTGATAGGTATGGACAAATGTTGGGAATGCAGAAATAAATTAAAATGCATATATTTAGAAGTCATACCTTATCAAAACTAACACTACAAATTAAAAATGTGTCTATCAATGAGTGAATAGATAAAGAAAATGTTGTATATATACACAATAGAATACCATTCAGCCTTTAAGAAAGAAGGAAGTCCTGTCATTTGTGACAGCAAGGATAAACCTGGAGAACATTATGCTGAGTGGAATAAGCCAGGCACAGAAAGACAAATACCACATGATCACACCTATATAGAGAATCTAAAAAAGTTGAACTTATGGAAGTAAAGGGCAGAATGATGATTGCCAAGAGCTGGAGGGAATGGGGGATGTTGAGGAATAGTCGGTCAAAGGACACAAAATTTCTGTGAGATATGAGGAATAAGCTGGAGAGATCTACTGAACATCACGGTGATTACAGTTTATAACAATATAGTAGGTACTTGAAATTTGCTAAGAGAGTAAATTTTAAATGTCCTCACTACAAAAAAATAAAAAGGTTTCAGTATATGAAGTAATGCATATAAAAGTATCTAAAACCAATTATGATACATTGCAACCATTTGTATATTTTTCTGTGATGGCATACTCCAGAGATAATGCAGTCCTCTGAAGAGCACTGACTACTTACACAGTAGCCAAGCTAAGATATCGGAAGTGACCACTAGCAGCATTTGATCCAGAGGTACTTATAATTGGTTTTGAGTGGACTCCATTTGTCTCCACTATGGCTCTCTTTGACATTGAAGTTGTCTCTTGCTTTCTTGGACATTGCTTAACTTTAAAGTGTTAACTCTTGAGGCTGATCGACATAAGGAAAAATAAACATCAGAGAGATCAAATAATTTGACATAGATGTTGATCAAGTCAGTAAAAGAGCTGGTGCATTCCATGTCATTACCTCATGGCTGAGGGAATGCTATATACCTTGAAAACATTTCAGAATTTGTGGAGACTACTTGACATTTTAAATCAAGGGTGATCTCCCAACCCTTGAAACTAACTTTTAATATGCTTCTCCCAGAATAATGTACTATTAGGAATAATTGCTATAAAGAATATATATGGTCAACTTTTTCTTTTTTATTGTGGTAAAATAGGCATAAGATACACTTCACCATTTTAACCATTTCCAAGTGTACCATTTAGCAGCATTAAGCACATTCATATTGTGTATAAATATCATGAACTTTGTTTTATTATATATTCCATAACTAAGGAACACCTAGTCCTGTTTCCCATTTTACCACTCAGTATATATACATAATGGCAACATAATGCCTGATGCTCAATCATTGCCTGGTTACTAAATGAATGAATGGATCAATGACTCCCTGGCTTGTAAGAATTGCATGAATTGAATGAAATGAATGTGTTTGAAAGTACTTTAAATAATGACTATAAGGTATATACTATGTCCTCATCCCAGGCAATTGTGCTTAAACGTTTGGCTTGTGTGCATCAGATCAAAGCCAGAGAGCTTAATAACTATGTAGATATTTGACCCACTCCCAAAGATTCTGACTCTGATGCCATTGAGTCCTGAAAGGAGGTTTTGAAATCTGCCATTTTAAGATGTCTCCTGTTTTAAAATCTATGCTCAGCCTGGGGCAGTGGCTCACGTCTGTAATCCCAGCAGTTTGGGAAGCTGAGGTGGGCGGATCACCTGAGGTCAGGAATTCAAGACCAGCCTGGCCGAAATGGTGAAACCCTGTCTCTACTAAAAATACAAAAATTAGCTGGGTGTGGTGGTGTGCACCTGTAGGCCTCGCTACATGGGAGGCTGAGGCACAAGAATTGCTGGAACCTGAGAGGAGGCTTCAGTGAGCTGAGATTGTGCCACTGCACTCCAGCCTGGGTGACAGAGGGAGACTCTGTCTTAAAAAACAAACAAACAAAACAAAAAGCAAAAAACTATGCTCTTGCTCTATTGCTGTGTATTGTACTGGCGTGGTAGTTTCCAAACACACCTCTGAAATTTTCTAAGATGAAATGAGAATATGCAAGATGAGATTAATTAAATCCACTTACTGATGAGGAAACAGGTTTATGGAGGGAAGCAGATTACCTTTACCTGAGGTCATATAGAAATTAGGGTTAGAAACAGGGTATGTGTCCATATCTGACATATTACAAAGTCCATACTCATCTGACTGCATGAAGCTGTTTTGCCCTTTCATTACTGAGATGTAATTAATTTATTAATTCATTAATTAACAAATAACAGAAAGCCTAAAATGTTAGTTACTTGATTACTAGACTGAAGTGTAACATGCAGCTTCTTGACAAGTGAGTTAATTAATGAAGTCATTGCACGAATATTCATTGAGTTCTTGTTCCTTCCAGGTGTGGTGATATTTTTCTATAAACTTGTTTCCCACATTATGTATTTATTTCTTACTTGAGAAATACAAACTGCATATGTTTTTCATGTACAACATGTTGTTTTAAAATATGCATACATTATGGAGTGGCTAAAGCAAGATAACTAATGTATGCATTAATTCACATACTTCTATTTTGTGGTAAGAATACTTAAAATCTACTGTTAGCAGTTTCAAGAATACCTTATTAACTATAGTCATTGTGTTGTACATCGGATCTCTTGAACTTATTTTTTTTCTGTAACTGCAAATTTGTATCTTTTAACAAACATCTCCCCAACGGCCTCCCCAGTCCCAGTCCTTGGTAACTACCATTGTATTGTCTACTTCTATGAGTTCAACTTTTTGAATTCCAAGTGTAAGTCAGATCATGTGGTATTTGTCTTTTTGTGTCTGGCTTATTTCGCTCAACATAAAGTCTTCAGGTTCATCCATATTGTTACCAATACACAATTGCTATTTTTTAAGGCTGAACAGTATTCCTTTATGTATCTATAACACCTTTTCTTCAACTAGTCACCTGTTAATGGACACTTAGATTGTTTCCATATCTTGGCTATTGTGAACAGAGCTTCAACAGACATACAGACATGTCTTCAAATATTAATTTCATTTTCTGTGATTAAATACTAAGTAGGGGGATTGCTAAATCATTTCATAGCTCTGTTTAATTTTTTGAGAAACTTTCATTCTGTCTTCAGTAAATGGCTGTACTAAGTTTCACCAACAATGTGCCAGGGTTTTCTTTTCTCTGCATCCTTTCCAATACTTGTTATCTTTCTATTTTGGAAAATAGTCATTCTAAAGAGGTGTGAGGTGATATCTCATTGTGGTTTTAATATGCATTTCCCTGATGATTAGTTGTGTTGAACATTTTTTCATATACCTGTTGGCCATTTGTATGTCATCTTTCCAGAAATATCTGTTCAGATCTCTGCCTATTTTTAATCAAGTTTTTTTTTTTTAACCATTAAGTGGCTTGACTCCCTTATATATTTTGAATATTAATCCCTTATCAAATGTATGGTTCGTAAGTATTTTCTCTCATCTCATAGGTTTTCTCTTCACTCTGTTGATTGCTCCCCTAGCTGTGCAGAAGCTCTTCTGTTTGCTGTGGTCCCATTGTGTATTTTTAATTTTGTTGCCTGTGTTTTTAGACTTGTATTTAAAAAATCATTGCCAAGGCCAATATCATGGAGACTTTTCCCCTATGTTTTCTTCTAGTAGTTTTACAGTTTCCAATCTTAAGTCTTTAATACATTTCAAATTGGTGTAAGATACAGATAATTTCATTATTCTGCATGTGAATACCCAGTTTTCCCAACAAATACCACTTTGAAAAGACTGTTTTTCCCCATTGTGTGTTCAATTGATATTACAAATGTGTGGATTTATATTTTAGCTCAACATCATGAACTTTTGAAAATACAAATGTCTTGGCCTTACATCCAGAGTTTCAGATGGTGGATCATTGTTTAGAATCAGGCACCCGCATTTTGTTGTTGTTTTAGAGTGAACCATATAATACATTTACTCATAGAATATTATGAAGTCAATAGTTTCCATTAAAAATAGTTGTCACATTTTTATTGACTATTTTGGGCAACATTTTAGCAACTTGTTTTGAAATAAAGTAGGTAACATAGGTCATTTTGGGCCTGAGGACTGGCAAGATGTTGAAAATTTTAGATTGTTGTGATTACACAGCAAAATTAGATGTTCCCAAATAGGAATTTCTGATTAGGAGGATGTAGATAAATTAGAAATTTGAATTCTGATAGGATATCAAATGGTTCAAGTAGACATAGCTGAAAGCAACAGTAAATAAAGGATCAGAAACTGGCTGAAAGTCAGAGATAGAAATGTTCTTTGGTGATTTTTCAGTATAGACATGTAAGTTAAAATTGTGGAAGCAGAAGAGCTATGAAGGAGGGAATCCAGATGGAGGAGAATATAGGCATAGAATCAAAGGAAGGTGCTGGTGAGAGAAAGGACAAAAAGAATCCTAAAGAAAATGATGACGAAATCAGAAGGATAAGATAATCAGGAAAATTGAGAAATTTAAAAAAAAAGAATTTTTAATGGAAAATAGAGCAGTGAATCAAAGGAGAAAGAGATTGGAGAAATATTTTAGTGGTAACCCAAGACAGATTTTTTTTTTCTTTTTTGTAACTTAAGGTAGTACATTGGTATGTTGCACATTTGTTAAAATAGGATGCATATCATGGATATTATCGATGCTAATACTATTCCTTAAAGACTGATTAAAGGTTTTGTACGATTTTTAAACTACTTTTAGTAAAGGGCTCAACTGATATTTGAAGGAGAAATAATTATTTTTGTTTTTTAATTTAAAAAATTATCCTGGCCATGAGTGGTGGCTCACATATGGAATCCCAGCATTTTGCGAGCCCGAGGCAGGAGGATCACGTGAGGTCAGGCGTTCCAGACCAGCCTGGCCAACACGGCAAAACCCCGTCTCTCCTAAAAATACAAAAGTTAGCTGGATGCAGTGGTGTGTACCTGTAATCTCAGCTACATGGGAGGCTGAGGCAGGAGAATGGCTTGAACCTGAGAGGTAGAGGTTGCAGTGAGCCAAAATCACACTACCGCACTGCAGCCTGGGCGACAGGGAGAGGCTGTGTCTCAAAAAAAGAAAAAAAAAAATTATTCTGTAGGCAACTCTGATGAACAACCACAGTGTACAGAAACTAATTTTAACACAGTCACTCATTCTCTTAATCTCTTAATTATTTATTGGAACATCTGAAATCTGTAAGCCTCTGAGCTAAGTAGCAAGTACACTGAAATTATAATAATCATTAATCAATTTTAAATATCTATTGTATGCCAGTTGCTATTTTGAAGAAAACGTACAAGTTTTTTAGAGATTTATTTTATTTAATAACACAACCAATAGAAAGGGGTTATATATGTATATACATATGTATAAAAATATATGTATATACACACGTATACATATACATATATGTGTGTATATATATGCATACACATGTGTATATATGTACACGCACATGTCTATATATGTATGCACACATATGCATGTATGTGTATGTATGCACATACATATGTGTATATATGTGCATGCACATATATATTAGATTCAGGGGGTACATGTGCATGTTTGTTATATGGATGTATCATGTATTGGTGGGGATTGGGTTTGCAGTGTATATATACCACTTTAGAAAGGGTTTTAAAATACATACATGTATGTACAACATTTTGTTGTAGAAATTATAGAAAACAAAAATTGGTAAAATTAATCCACATAGCTTTAGAGAGCCATATTTATCCTTCTACATCAAAGAAAAGTTTTATATAAAGCCATAGTGGAAGTACCTGTGCCATGGGTGACATGTGGTAACCCCACTGATGGAAGGAGCCCTTGTGCATTTTCACAGTTTTCTTCTCTGCCATTATTTATTGTGGGAATAACAGCAGTCCAGTGAAAATAGTTCTGAACATAAAAGGCAGCTAGAGTAAAAATTAGACCTTAACTAAAAATAGTTGCACATATTTACATCAAGAACAACGTCCCTGTATTATCATTGCTCTGCAGGAGGGAGATAAAATTAATTATATTTTTGAGCATAAATCAATCATTATTATTATATTACTAATATATTATTGAGCATAAATTGCTTGTAGAAAAAAATAAGATCACCAAGAAAACGTATCTAGAAAATACGCAAGACATGCATTTGGAGAAAGGGATAACAGTTAACTTATGACTCTCTCAAGTCACATGTAAAAATTTTAAGAGTAGTCCTGAACACCTGGGAGGAAATCTATATTTATTAAATGACCAGGTGAATGAGTAGAACCCGTAAATTATAAATATACATCTGTTTATTTGTTAAATTTACTATGTGTATCCTTTAATGACAAACAGGGTCCTGTGCTGAAAAATAGAGTGATTTTTTTTTCTGATGGGAGAGATTTGAGTACACATACATATTTAGTAAAAGTCAATGTGTGGAAAAGTTTATAGCACAAGAGACTGAATGAGGAAAGAAAGGTGCATAAAAGAATAAGGTTGCACAGTAAGTTTGTGCCAAACATTAGGGCTTATTTCTAATTCCAAAATAATTTTATTATTAATGTATTTATTCCTTAAATTCTAGAATATAGCTCAATTAAAACAACAGGGAAAAGTATCAAATGTGACTATTGCCTTGTAATTTTTCTCTGCAAAACTAATCTTTTTTTCTGACCTAATGTAGAGAATAATAGAGTTCCACTAGTAGATTAATCCTCTTAACTCAGTATAATAAGCCTAAGAATAAAGACACAAAGAATGCATTTGTTACACCAGAAGGGAATTGCATAATTGCTGAATGGGCAATGTGTTTTGCCAGATACCTAACGAACTACATCACGCAGACAAGAAAAAGTAAGATCTTTTTATGCCATAACAAAGAATGTGGATGTGTAGTTTTCAGCACTTCACTTAGCAAAAGTGGGATTACAACCTTTATGGGATTTTCCCTCAGTGAACAAAAAATAAGGAATTAGAAACAAAAAAAAAGAAAAGAAAAAGAAACACACACAACCTTGTGGGTTATTTACAGACCATCTATTATAATTATTTTCTTAAATACAGTACTGTTTCTTATGCTTTTAAAACATTTTTTCTCAAATTGTACATGATTGTGATAAAATGCATGTGAACATATCTACCTGAAAACAGTGAAATGGCTCAAGATTATAGAGTTTAATCCGTTTGATTCATTGAGGGCTTTCTTCACAACATACTCATAATAAGCGTTTTTGTTGTTGTTGCGTGTTTTTGTTTTGCTGTTTTGTACCCGAGTTTTACCAAATTGAAAGGCGAAGTTTAATAAAACCCAGCTAAGGAAGTGATATTTATATTTGTAATGACAGATCTACACTTGAATTTAGGAAGTTGGATACTGTGGAAGGTAAATGACTACGTAAACAATCATTCTGTTTCTATTCCCACAGAAAGAGTAGGACAAGGAATTTGTTCCAGTTAACCTCGTGCAGACTACTGTGAACTGGGAGCCACAACATGGCAAGAGCTAAGCAGTTGCCCTACATATAAAGCATGTTCAAGTCTAAGCCGGGAGAGCTGGAGAGGAGGAGCCTCATTCACCTGAACAGATTTAATCTGAATTCAGAGGCTGCCGAACTTACTCTTTAAACCACATGATTATAGGTATATAATTACAACGTGGCTAAGATGCCTGATCAGACCAACTGGTCTGAGGCCTAAATAGTTCAATCAAAACCATCAGAAATAGATCCCATAAGAAAAGGTATTTTCTAAGCTTTTGGATTGAAGGACAATCAAGCATAGGCACTATCCGTGAGACATTTCAACTTATTTGAAGTCCAGAATATGTAAAATACATAAATAAGTGAAAAAAGAATAAAAAATAAACAAGAAAATTAAAATCCTACCATTGATTTGTTACATGAATTCCCCATTATAAAACTGATAATAAAATTTTGCTCATATCTTCTTAATTTTACGTAATTTTCTTTGTAAAGAAAAAAACTTTCTTGAATCATGATATATTCTATTAAAATCTGTCAAAATTTAAAAAGTCACATTTTAATATGTATATATTTCCAAGTACAAACAGTGGCTGTAACTAACTTACAGAGTTGCCTAAAATAAATTTATTTTCTTGATAGATTTCTTATCCTAGTGGACAAAATGTGAACTGCTAAAATCAAAGTGTTGAAAGGTTTTACAATGGTTGTCTCCAGCACAGGAACTTAAAGGAAATACTAAGAATCTTGCTTACATGTTAACCTGCACAATAACTTTTTTGTATCACGAAATAATAAAAATGTATGCATAAACATGTATCTAAATTGGACACTTTGGGTTCTACAGGAAGCAGATACAGAGACAGGTATAGTGGTTTTGAAGTTGGGGCTGAAGATCAATGCCTGTGACGATAAAAGGGAAAGGAAGCAAGTTTGGGCAAATTGGAAAAAATTTTAACCAACCCGAAGGGGATCTCTGAGTCCCACCATAGGCCACCCTAGGCTCAGTCATTGTCTGGGGCACATTGAGAAGAGGTCAGCCTTAGTACAAATGCTACAGGTGGCCCCAAAGATGCTATGGCTGGAAGTTGTCAACCAACTGTACTCCTCACAGGTGAAAGGCAGGTGCTTTCTTGTCACACCAAATAACTTCTTAAAATTTACCTGATAAAGTTTATTTTGGAGATTTTATGATATCTACCATGCACAAACTTTCAGAAAGGAAGTTGCATTACTGTCAGAAGATGTGGAATACAAAATTGTTTCCCAAAACATCAACATCACTTGTGGATTATTGTTAGTTGCAGAAATCTTCTATACAAATGAAATATTGCAGTAAACTACCATATTATTTTAAAGATATTTTTAAGAACAGTACTTTATTGCTATAAATTTATTCAATAAATTCAAATTTATAGTACACATTTATTATAAATTTTGTTAATAAGAGTAACAAAAGCTATTTTCATGAACATAGACATTTGGAATTGGAGGTTATGGATGACAGTGACAGGAATATCTCCACCTAGTCTGTTTGTGCTGCTACAACAAAATACCACAGACTGAGTAACTTACAAATAGAAGAAATTTATTTTTTACAACTCTGGAGACTGGAAGTTCAAGATTAAGGCATTGGCATTGGTCTGGTTAGGGCCTTCTTGCTGCAACCTCACATGGCATAAGACAGAAGGGCAAGGTAGCCGAAGGCTCTATGAAGCCTCTTTTGAAAGAGCTTTAATCCCAGTAAGCCCTCATGGCCTGATTACCTCACAAAGGCCCAGCTTCTTAAAATCATCACATTGGCAACACCTGCATTTTGAAGGGCCCACATTCAGACAATACCACCACCTTCACATCCAATGTATTTTGAGGTTCTTTTCTCTATTGCATAGAACCTAGGAAATTTTCTGATGATTAGTTGCAACTGGTAACCATTTTGCCTCTTAATAATCACAGAACACATGCAACAAGGTAAGGATGGCAAGCTAAAAAGTTTGGTGCAGATAAAACAATATGTCAGTAGTTTCAAAATTGTTAATATTTAGTAAATACTTTTGAGAATAATGTTGATTTTTTAATAACTGAAATATATATAAAAACGAAAACTAGATTAAAACTATGCAGAAATTCTCAACCTCATAGTTCAAACATTATTATTCTGTGATATAATTGGGGATTCATAGCAATAACTTTTCTAACTCACTAGTGTTAAAAAGGCTTGAATACTCCTGAATAGCAATTTATATGCTGGAGGAAATTGATGAAATGAGTGGTTAATAAATTTCCCAGCCTCTGTTATGCTGCACCAGATCTTTTTAAGTACTGTTCTTAATTTAGCAATGAAATTTAAAAAAATCAAAGAAAGAAAGAAAGCGAGGACATTGTTTACATGTAAACAGTTTAAAATTATTACCTTATTTTCAGACACCCATAATTAATTATTCTCTTTTAATTTTATTAAATTAAGTGGCAAAGAGATGGGATAAAATCTTTGCTTCTGTAAATTTATAGAACACTGTGTTACTGCTTTTTCCTCTTCTTTATGCTATTTTAAGCAAGGTCAGTTGTTATTCTTTCTAATTATTGTTTTATACATTTGGAGGATTCCTAGAGCATTTTTTTCTCCCAATAAATCATCTCTGTTCACAAATAGGCAAAGGGTCATAAACTCTTCTATGACTATGGAAGATTTAAATCTCAACAACTGTTTCTTAACTGCAGACAACTTATTAAGAAATGAATGGAAAAAGGAAAAAATAGATTATAAGATTACAAATGTGTTACCTCAGTAACTACTGGTTGCCTATTTCTTTGCTTTCAGCTTCATAGGGCAAATCGGTGCACCCTGCAGAGATTTGCAGGTGGAGGAGCAGGTACTCTTTACACAATTATCTACGGGAACCAAATTTAGACAATAATGGGAGGACACAGCAGAAAGATGGATTTCTGTGAACCCCAATTCATGCAATTCCAGTGCATTTGTGCACTCTGTCTCTGTCTTTCTCTCTCTCTCTCACACACACATACACCCACCACACACACTCTTACATATTGTCCCACCAAATATGTCATCAAGGTTTTTTTTTTGTTTTGTTTTTTGTTTTTTGTTTTTTGAGACGGAATCTCGCTCTGTCGCCCGGGCTGGAGTGCAGTGGCCGGATCTCAGCTCACTGCAAGCTCCGCCTCCTGGGTTTACGCCATTCTCCTGCCTCAGCCTCCCAAGTACTACTTACTTCATGATCCTGTTTCAAAGCAGAGGTCCTTAATAGGTTGCAAGTGTGCTGAACTATGTCTTCATAGCACATAGCACCCTTGCTGGGAACCCAGGGCATGCGTGGCAAATGGTGTTTCCCCTCAACCCTGTCCTCTCAGTTCTGACCTGAGGCTCAATCTTCCTCCATGTACCACAGCATAACTTACCAATGTTCCCATTTTCCATTACGTCATGTGTTAACTTGAGAAACTTTGTGAAATATTAGAGATCATTAGCTTAATTGTGAGACGTATTTGCTTCAGTGTTGAGTTATTCCTTTTGCCTTAAATCTGTGCATGTCACATCAGCAAGAGGAAATTTAATACAGGTCAGGAGTAATTATACGCATATTTCTTTAGTGTTGATTATCACATAATTTACAAATCAGATTCCAGAATTACTCATTTACCAATGCTTTCTGAAGATTAACCTAGGCATACAAAAATTAAATATTCAATTATTTTATTATTTTAAGATTTTAATAAACAATGAATAACATCATAACAGTTGTATTATTTTTTAATTTTTAGTTTTCAACTTTTGTTTTAGATTCAGGGGGTTTGTCATGTGCCAGTTTGTCACCAGGGTATATTGCATGATGCTGAAGTTTGGGGTGCAATGAACCCGTCTCCCAGGTACTGAGCATAGTACCCAACAGATAGTTTTCCAACCCTTGGCCCCTCCCTTACTTCCTCTTCTAGTAGTCTCCAGTGTCTATTGTTTCCATCTTTATGTTGATAAGTACCTGATGTTTAGTTACTATTTATAAGCAAGACCATGTGGTATTGGATTTCCTGTTCTTGCATTAATTCATTTGGGATAAAAGTTTTAAAGATAGAATAATTGCAATCAAATTAGAATTAATTCATTTCTTTAGCAAAATTGTATTTACTTACCTATTTCTTTGTCTTTTTCTTTGAATATATATAGTTTTCATAACATTTCTTTTCTTTTTTAAATTGTGATAGGGTCTTGCTCTTTCATCCAGGCTGGAATGTAGTGCTGTGATTATGTCTCATTGTAGCCCTGACCCTCCAGGCTTAAGCAATCCTTCCACTTCAGCCTCCTGAGCAGTTGGGACCACAGGTGCATGCCACTACTACCGCTGGTTTGTTTTGTTTTGTTTGTCTGTTTGATTTTTTTGTAGAGACAGGGTCTCCCTATGTTGCCCAGGATGGTCTTGCCTTGGCCTACCAAATTACTGGGATTACTGGTGTACACCACTGTACCAGGTCAAATTTTAACTACTGTATACATAGACATCTATATCCTGCTTTTGCCAAGCAACATTACTAAGCATTTTCTACATTTCTTTATATTCTGCCTAACTGGCCCTATTGATGGTTGCACAATTGTCCATCAAGTTGATATGCCATTTATAACCAAGTCGATATGCCATTTTGTTAACCATTGAATAAATATTCCTAAATCAATATATGTTTAGTTAGTTTCGATTTTCCCAGTATATAACACCAACATGAGTGTCTAGATATGTGTAAACAACAATGTATACATATCTAAATGCAAAAGCAGAAATACGATTCTCAGTAGCTTTTGTCAAAACGTTTTCCAAAAGAGTTGTACTATGTGTGAGCATAACTTTTTAACAGCACTTTTGTCATCAGTGACTCTTTGCTATTAACTCTTGAGTTATGTTGAGTTTTAAGAAGACTGGTGATAAAAAGAAATCCAGTTCTTTTTCAAGCCCCATGTTGAGTTTTATCACCAGCCTTTCTCTCTGACCCTTTATCATAACGAGAGCAGCAAAAGCGTCTGGTATTCTGTGCCAATCCTTTTATTTCCTTATGATAAAATTATTTTTGTTCCTTTTGACTTGTCTGAAAAGCCAAACTAATGTCACCTGGACCTTAGGGCTGCTCGGCCACAGCAGGAGGACACAGGGAAGCCCAGGCAGCATGCACAGCAATGCCTGACTTTGCAATACTAAGTTTCTTCTCCTCCAGGATTTGTCAATTTTGATTTTGCAGCTCAGTCAGTAATGCCGTGTGCTGTTTGCCTCCTGTCTGAGTTACAAAGTAAAGAGTCATTTTCTCTTCCAAGGTGACAAATAAAAATAAAATAAAAATCTTTATCTTTCCATGTCTATTATATTTTCTACCTCGGTGACATACACTTTTGAGCATATGAACCAGAGAAACTCAGAGGAAAAGGAGATATTGTAGAAGCTTGGCATGTTATACCATCTGCTCCTACATGAACAGAACTCCACTCAAATATTAACCATCGTCATTATTATATGATAATGGTGGTTAATAAGGAAATAAATGTAAAGAATAAGGGAAAATGTTCTTAAGATTCATTATTAATATTGAAATAGGAAATTCTAGAAAATAATGTAAATAGTCTAAATAGTAAAATATGTCTTTGATCGCTAATAAAATGATAAAAGTTTTAATGCAGATTTATCAACCTTTCCTTCTGGGATTGCTCACTCATATATTGCTTGTGTTCTAAATTCTAAGACTCTGTTCCCCTTTGTTTTGTTTTTATTATTGCTGTTTTAACATGGTTTTTAACTGTTAGCACATAAAACTTACATATGCATTGTTGAAATATTCACAAATGCAGAAAAAATAACAAAACAAGAAAAAGATCACCTATAATTCCACTGTTTAGAAATATACATCATTAGACATATGGGTATTGTTTTAGTCCATTTTCACACTTCCAATAAAGACATACCTGAGACTGGGTAATTGATACAGGAAAGAGGTTTAATGGATTCACAGTTCCACATGGCTGGGGAGGCCTCACAATCATGGTGGATGACAAAGAGGAGCAAGTCACATTTTACATGGATGGCAGCAGGCAAAGAGAGAGCTTGTGCAGGGAAACACCTCCCTCACTGATAAGTTGTGATCCTCTGTATCAGCTTGTGTGTCTCTCTAATTTTGTGGGCAATTTTTTGCTCTGTGAAACCAGAAGAGACCAGGGGCATTGCAAAGATTGTAAATATAGAAGAAAATGACTAGGAGAAGTATGTAGCCAATGCCTGGCAATATGTCAATCTCAGGAAAGGTGAGAAATTATTAAATAATTGTGGTCATTTATTATCTATATATTGAATATCTCTAATTACCTTAGGATAACATCCTAGATGTAAAATTGGTAGGTACACATACAGTTACAGCCCAACAGGTTCTTCTTGCCCACTGCTCAAAAACTCCAAACACTGGGAACAACAGGAGTTTCAGTAAAGAAAGAGTTCAAGAATTGTAGGGCCAACCAAGATGGATGGTGGAAGATTTTTCACAAATCCATCTCCACAAGAGCTCACAGGCTAGGGTTTTTAAGGGAAATTTGGAGGGCAGGGGGATAGGAAATGAGTGCAGATTGATTGGGGATGAAATCATCAAAGTGTCCAAACTGACTTTGCATACTGAGTCAGTTTCTGGGTTGGGGGGGTCACAGGACTGGTGAATCAGTTCCTTAGTATGAGTCATGGGTTCCGTATGGGTTAAGTCAATCATTTACGAGAACGCAAAATTCTGGAAAATCTCAAAGATCAATTTTAGGTTTTACAACAGCGATGTTCTCTATAGGAGCAATTAGAAAAGTTACAAATCTTGTGACCTCCAGCTACCTGACTCCTGAGAAGTAAGGGGTTATAGAAAAGCAAGCTAAGGAACAAGGGGTCATTATTGTTTAACTATAGCTACATCTTAGCAGAACTCAGGTCCCTCTTGTAATCCTATCCTTGTGGCCTTCATTAGTCTTACAAAGGTGATTTTAGTCCCTGGAAGGAGTCAGTTTTGGGAGGAGTTGTTATCATCCTTGCTTCAACATTAAACTATAAACTGAATTCCTCCCATAGTTAGTTTGGTCTGTGCCCAAGGATGAGTAAAGGTAGTTAGCTTGTGAGGTCAGAAACAAGATGGAGTCGGGTTAGAGTTCCCTCACTGTTATAATTTTTACAAAGGTGGTTTCAGCAGTCTTTTAGTCTGGTTATTATGGTAAAGTATTATTGCACATTTCAAATTTGTTTCGTCCAAAAACTTGAATTACATGTATCTGATTGCTGCTTGGAATGTGAAAGTACTACTGTTGTCATGCTGTGTGTGTTTGTAAAGTAGATCTTTTCCACTTTTCTTTCTGTTTATTGCCTTCAAAACTTGTTGTTTGAATACCTATTTCAAAAATGTCTTCATATTTCATAATGTAGTGATTGTGTAATGACTTATCAAAATGGATCAGGTATCTTTTTCTGGTTTAGCCAAAAAATGCAAGAGAATATAGCTTATATAAAATCATACTTTAAAGCAGAGAACTGGTTTTGATGTTAAATATTGGTAAGAACCTTTCTTATTTTACTACTTAGCTTAGTCTGGTCACAAAACAAAGACTTTCCAGTTTTTAAATATTTATCTTAAATAAATTGTTACCAATATGTGGTTTCTTTTTTTCACTTAGTATAGATTCCAAGTTATTGATGTAAATTTAAAGTACATGCTACAAATGAGTGACAAAAAATGCTCACTTCTGATGTGCAAAGGAGCCCTCAGCAAATCACCTTCAAGATTGAGGAAAGTCCTTATTTCTTGTGTTTGTTTGTTTTTGTTTGTTTGTTTGTTTTGAGGCGGAGTCTCGCTCTGTCACCCAGGCTGGAGTGAGTGGCCGGATCTCAGCTCACTGCAAGCTCCGCCTCCCGGGTTCCCGCCATTCTCCTGCCTCAGCCTCCCGAGGAGCTGGGACCACAGGCGCCGCCACCTCGCCCGGCTAGTTTTGTATTTTAGTAGAGACGGGGTTTCACCGTGTTAGCCAGGATGGTCTCGATCTCCTGACCTCGTGATCCGCCTGTCTCGGCCTCCCGAAGTGCTGGGATTACAGGCTTGAGCCACTGCACCCGGCCGAAAGTCCTTATTTCTTATTCAATAGGCCTAATGTAGAAAAGAAAACAAAGAATAAAAGAAAAAAAGGAGGGCAAAAGAGAAAGAGACAAAAGGAGGAAGGAGAACAAATTGCCAACTCTTCACATAGCATACACACATTCAAAATCTGGACATGGCTTTCAAGAGATAATAAGAGGAATGAGAAATGGTAGAATCTTCATGAACATAATACTAGTTTCTAATATTTAACTAGTAAATTTTGGGGAAAAGAATTACTGCATAGACTTATTTTCTTCTATGTATGAGATCTAATAACTTCTACTCCTTTTATTCTCTCTTTCTGCGTCACTCTTTAGCTTCAGGCAAAGTGGGCTAATTTAACCTTGGTTCCCTGTGAGACTCCTTGTGAAATCATCTCTTATAGATTCCAGGAACCTTGCCAAAACCTTTCAGCTGATCCTTTGGTATACAGAACCCCTCATTCACTGTGCTACATAAAAACTCTGCCCTCCAAAGAGACTGCTGCAAAAGTCAGACAGATCTTGATATATCTTTCCTCTTTAGAATCACAGAGTAGTAGAGCTAGGAGTGCTCTTTGAATTTATCAGAAAGATTAAGTGATTTACTCAAACTTCTGTGACTATTTAGTGCTCAACAGGGGAATTCTGATTTCATTTCCCTTGTTCTTTGTGGGATTTTAACCCCATCTACCATACTAACTTAACTCTTTTGCACAGAAGACTATTGCTCCTGTATTTTCATATTGAAAACTATCAGAAAAAAAGTGCAAATGACTGACAATATAAAATATGTTACTTTTCAGTGATAGTTTCTATTTTAACCCTGGGTAATTTAGGACTTCACAGTGGGCTGTTAGTCAAGTCAAAGGAGTTATTCTACTTAAATATCAGACTGATTATGCTTTTTAATATCGCTATTTCTAATTAGTCTCACCAGAAGGAGATTTCAATCAAAGAGAGAGACCCAAACCACTCATTGATTTTTGTTTTATAGTAATGTTAATGAGGAAAAAACGGTGAATTTAAGGCTAAAATTAAGTGGAAGATTCTGTGAACTTCAACTATTCATCTTGTCCTGCTCACATTAATGTGATTAATTGAAAATTCCTTGTATTTTATTTCATATAATCATAAAATACTCATTTTTATGTGAATTATAGCTGTAACCTAAATGTCACCTGTTCTTGCCAGGCTGTGGATGAAACTAGGCTCACCCTTAAATTTATTCCCCATCCCTAGTGTATCTGAGTTCACCAACATCCTCCTTCAAGCTGTCACCCTGTCTTTTCGGAAACTCCACAGAAACCCCGCTCAGCCACAGTCTCCTCAGGTGTCTTTCCCTACTCAAACTTTTCTTTACCTGTGTCCTCTCCCTGTGAAGCAGCTGAAAGGAATATCAGGAGTTTTCAGGTTCTGCGCCACTGAAAGAACAGCAAAGTTCATACCAAAGGCAATTACCTCCTTACGTCAGCGATGCCACCAGCCCCCAGATGGATTCCACGTAACAGTAGAAAAACATTCTCACTCCACACAACATTTTTCATCTTCATCCCGAAGCAGCTTAGTTTATACCCGTAGTCCCACAAATCTATCAAATTAATCAGCCTCACTCTGTAGTAGGTTACACAGTGATTCTGAAAATGGTATGTTCAAGCCTTAATCCCTAGATCCTATGAATGTGATCCTACTTGGAAAGGGATCTTTGCAGATATAATTAAATTAAGGATTTTAAAATGAGTTCATCCTAGATTTAGCGTGGGCCCTAGGTCCAACAACAGATAACTTTAGAAGAGAAAAGAAGAAAGAGACTTGAGACACAAAGATACAAGGGAAAAAAGCATAAAGACAGAGGCAGAGATTAAAGTTATGTTGTCATAAATCAAGGAGTGTGAGGAGCCACCAGAAGCTAGAAGAGGCAGAAAGGCATTCTCCTCTAGTGCCTTCCAAGGGAGCGTTGCCCAGCCAAAGTCCGATTTTAGACCCCTGGCCTCCAGAACTGTAACATAATAAATCTGTGTTCTTGTTTTGCAGCAGCCCTATGAAATTACACACCACTTATAACAGAGTACAAGTCCAGATGAAAGAGCAGGCAAGGGAGCACATGACATGCTGCCATTCAGTTGTTCATTTGTTAAATAAATATTTGTGGGGCATCTAATAAGTTCTAGAGCCAAACATAAAGAAATGTTCAGTCTTGCAAGGAAGATAGACATTACAGTATTGAAATGACTTTTAAGGCAGAAGAGTAGGGTATTATGGGTGACTAGAGAAACAAGAACGTCTTTCTGAAAGATGAATATTGACGTTCAGGTCTAACAGGCGGTTAGGAGTAGTCGGATGAAGATTTCGAATGGTGGCATGTCAGGGAAAAGGATAATGCTAACTTTGCAGGGAGGAGAATGGAGAAGGCTATATCTGGGAGAAAACTGGACATTTTGAGGAACTCAAAGGTGTCTTCTATTGCTCCATGATAGGGTGGAAAGGAACACGTTAGTAATGCAGGAGCCGAAAAGGTGTGCAGGGCCAAGATCCTGAAAAGCCTGAGATCAATCTTAAAAAAGAGTACAAGATATATTTTAGAAGTAATGAGAAACAGTCTTATTAAATAGTTTCTTAGGGCTGCCTTAACAAAGCTCCACAAACAGGGTGACTTAAAACAAATGTGTGGTCTTACAGTTCTACAGGCCAGACTTCCACGGTCAGTCAAGCTGTGTCAGGACAATGCTCCCACTGAAGGTGCTGGGAAAAGAACCATTCCATGCCACTTCCCTGGCTTTTGCTAACCACAGGGGTTTCTTGGCTTTTAATGCATCAGTCCAATCCTCCGTCTTCACATTGGAGTTTTCTCCGTGTGTCTCCACTTTGTCTTTCACACACTCATTGTGTGGGTCTATTTCCGGGTCTAGCTTTCCCCTTCTTGTAAGAACACCAGTCATAGCAGATTAGGAACCAACCTAATGACCTTGTTTTCACTTCATTATCTCTGTAAATACTCTATTTCCAGGTATGGTTACATTCTGAGACACTGAGTTTTATCAGCACCTCGACATATACTTTTGGAAGGACACAATTCAATGTGTAATAAAAACAAAGGTATTTCAGTAAGAAGGTGAGATATTATTAAAAAAAAAAAAATCATTGTGACCATAGAGCATTCTTACACTAATAAAGAGGAAGAATGCAAGAATGTTGAGGTTGCTAACCTTAGTCCATGTTCAATAGGATTTTCCTCCCAGGTGATATCTATGGTTTTTGTTGTTGTTGTTGTTCTCTTATTCAAAGCCCTAGCCTCGAGGGAAATGCAACCTAATTACAAAACAAAAGCCTTATAAAACAATGATTGCTAAGAAATAGGCCTATGGGAAAGGGACTAAGGGAAAAGAGGATGTTATCTATGCTTTGCCAGTATCTGAGTCTCGATGAGCCAATCTAGAGGAACTATGGTCCTAAGCTTTATTTTCCAAAAAACAAAAATAAAATCATGAGATTTTATAAGTATGAGGAGTCTATTCCTAGGTAGTTTATAAACAAGTTATTTCGTTCAATATTCTAAATATATTCTAAAATAATAGCTACTTTAAGCAATCTATTAACATATTAAACCAAGTCTAAAATGTGATTAGAGTTACGGAAAACTAATCTCCCACATCATTTTCTTACTTGAAGGATTGAATCACATCAAGATTATCTTCTTGGAGGTAAAATGTATTTTGGATTCATGTCAGGTCACTTGCCATTGAATTCAACACAATAAAATGGCCATTTTCTGTTTGTATTAGTGTGTGTATGTGAACTAGAGGATATTACAATATTAGGGAGTAGACACAAATGCACAACCATGTTGGGGAAGTGTCCAATTTACAGGAAGATAATGAAATGTATGTTTTATGAAGGGCAAGTGAATTTTCTCAAGGCTTATTCTTAAGGGAATCATGTCTGCTTGAAAGAGTACACTCAGAAAGCAAAATCTATACTGTTCTACAGCAGACACTATAAAAATGTAAATTAAGGTTGAAACATGCTTTATTCATGAATTTCTTAAAGTATTGAATTTGAATCTCTTAAAATACAAAGCTAAAGACAGTTTTCATTTAAAAGCCAAAAAATAAAATATGTATTTAAAGGGATAAATTATACATAAGCATGATTTATAATTTATTGCCCATAAAACTTTTATCAAAGAAACAAGAAGAGTGGTATGTATGCAAATACAGGGATACAAAAATAAACATATTTCTATAAGCTGTGCACCAGAAAAGAAAGGGCATTTGATTTATATTGGTTTTCGCTTTTAAATGTGGCTACAATCCAAACAATTCTTTTTAAATAGTAAAGCTTAAGGTATTGCTAACACTTGAGATGTGCCTTTTTGTGCTTTGGTATTAAATCAAAATATTTTGNATTGCCCATAAAACTTTTATCAAAGAAACAAGAAGAGTGGTATGTATGCAAATACAGGGATACAAAATAAACATATTTCTATAAGCTGTGCACCAGAAAAGAAAGGGCATTTGATTTATATTGGTTTTCGCTTTTAAATGTGGCTACAATCCAAACAATTCTTTTAAATAGTAAAGCTTAAGGTATTGCTAACACTTGAGATGTGCCTTTTTGTGCTTTGGTATTAAATCAAAATATTTTGGTTGAGTAGGGGTACCTTCTGTTCTTTTTCATATAATCTAGTTAGTGGCAGCGACATGTGCATTTACTAAGACTTTAAAGACCATTTATTTTCTGTTGCTTGTACTGTTGCTGAGTCCTGGTTCTTTCCCGACTTATTTCCATAAGTAGCTCATGCTTAAGAATCCTGTATATTTAATAGTCAAGGAGGATAGAGAACCATAAAGCAGGTTTAGATTTTTAATCTATGACTTTTTGCCTTTAACAAGAGCCTTTGTGTGAACTATGTAAACCTCTGTCTCTCTCTACTTTCAGTTTCCTCTCCAGGTTTATGATAATGATAAAATATAGCCTGTATCTGGGTCTGTTAAAGAAAATTATAACCATAGTTCGAAAGTTAATGGACTATAGCATTGGCTCAGATTCACTCAGGATTAGTTATTAGCTTCAAGAAATTGGTTACATTTATTACACCACCACACATCCATTTTGACAATATACAGTAAATAGAAGGAGAAAATAAATTAAACCATTAACTATTTTTAAACTTACACTTCCTTCTATCATAACATGAATAAATTTTCAGTATTTCAAACACATTGTAAAGAGAATACAGTGTGCATTAAAAAAATCTTTTTAAAAAAATGTGCTTATCAAACTCTCTTCAAATGTATATTGCCCATGAAAAATATATATTTCATACCAAATATGCATCAACTGCTGCTAACTTTGTACATGACGATAGATAGTACTTAAAAACTGTCAGAAAGAACTGCATAAATTAAAGAACAATAACAATAACAGCAAAAATTTATCTCCCATGTAGTAAGTGCTGAAAAGAAAAGAAATCAATTTAAAAGTCTTTCCTAATTATAGTGCTTGATCCTTAATCTATCTCTTTTTTAAGGATTGACCTAAATAGTTCATACCTTTTCCTGATTTTGTTGTAAATATTCAGATAATACCTTAAATTAGGCTAATTTTATAATTTGATTACATTGACACTTAAAATTCTTACCTGGCCTCAGATATTGTATCTCCACTATTGTTAGTAATTTATTTAACTTTTTCATACTGTCTGAAATTTTACCTTAAATTTATTCATAAACAGCCTATTTCACAATGCCATAACCCCTGGTCATCAGTTACATATTAGCAGGTCACTTGAATAGCTCCCCTGAAATAAATAATATTGGGGCAAGGAGCAATTTGATGGGGAAGAGGAAGGCAATATAGTAGTTTGGGAGTGTATGGGGATGACAGTAAGGATGAGGGCTGGAAAAAGCAGAACAAAGCATGCCAACATGTCCCAGGGTTGAAGAATGAGTGTACATGATATTTGAAGATATTGTGCAATGGTCTGAATGTTTGTGTCCACTCAAACATATGTTAAAATCCTAATCCCCAAGGTGATGATATTGAGAGGTGGGGCCTTTGGGAGGGGTGATAAGGTCATTAGGACAAGTCCTCAAGAATGGAATTAGTGCCCTTAGAAAATAGGCCCAAGCAAGCTCCTTCACCCCTTCCACCACGTGAGGACACAGCGAGAAGGTGCCCTTCTATGAACCAGGAAGTAGACCCCCAACAGATACTAAATCTGCCAGGAGATTGATCTTGAACTTCTCAGTCTCCAGACTGTGAGAAATAAATTTCTTTGTTTATATGTCACCTAGTTTATAGTACTTCTTTATAGCACTCTGAACAGACTAAGATGTTACGTGATAACAGTCCTAGAAAGTTGGAAATTAGCACAAAATAGAATTGGACAGTGCCAAACACCACATTTTGTTCAGAACTTTCCATATGGTGTGTCTCTGAATTACTTTTAGAATGCTTTGATTAGTACCAACTTGCATTTGTATGAAGCATGCTTCCAATTTTCCGAGAGTGCTTTGCAGTTTCATTTTTCTGCCTTCTACATTGTCACATTTTGTTATTGATCAACTCACTGTGGTCCTTTATTTTTTTCACAAATCATAAATAAGAATGATGACCCTGAATTAATATCAATGAGTAGCAAACATGCATTAAATATTTTATATCATATATATACTCTATATTATAGATAACTACTATGGAGAATATTTGAACTTATCCTTGTTGCCTAACTTCAATGACTAAATAATTGCTTTTTTTACTAAAGAAAATGTTACAGATAGAAATGAAACAATGCTACCTAAGTACTGTAGTTTGAGAGATACTAGTAAGCATCTCCTCTCTATTGTGAAAATAATTATCCCCATTTATATTTTCACATTGAGGAGCCATTACTTTCTACTTAATATTGTTATCAGGATGTAATCTTTTTTTAGAGTATAATTATGTATAGTGTGATGATTATGATAATGATGACAATAAAGGCAATGATAATAACTTTCTACATTTGAGTATCCCTAAATTTCTGACAAATGTGTTTACCTATATTATTCTATTTCATCCTTACAACATCACTATGAAGTAGGCAGAAGAAGTTTAATAACTCCTACTTAATAAGCCAAGCTTATGGCTGGGCCTGGTGGCTCATAGCCTATAATCTCAGCACTTCTAGAGCCCAAGGCAGGAGTATTGTTTGAAGCCAGGAGTTCTAGACAAGCTTTGGCAAGAAAGGGAGACCCTATCTCTATAATAAACAATTGAAAAGAAAAAATAAAACAATAAAAATAAGCCGGCCGTGCACGGTGGCTCACATCTGTAATCCCAGCACTTTGGGAGGCCAAAGTGGGCAGATGACGAGGTCAGGAGTTTGAGACCAACCTGACCAACATGGTGAAAACCTGTCTCTACTAACAAAAAACAAAACAAAACAAAACAAAAATTAGCTGGGCATGGTGGCACGCACCTGTAATCCCAGCTACTCAGGAAGCTGAAGAAGTAGAATCGCTTGAACCCGGGAGGCGGAGGTTGCAGTGAGCCGAGATTGTGCCTCTGCACTCCAGCCTGGGCAACAGAGCAAGACTCCATCTCAAAAAATAAACTAAAAGTTAAAAAAAAAAAAAAAAAAGCCAAGCTCAGGGAGCTTAAAGTGATCTGTCCCAGGGAATAATATACATGCAAAGCAGAACCAAGCTTAGGCCAATTATTTGCTATTCTATGACAAGGACTTCATGACCTTAATGATGTGTACAGATCTCTTATTTAAGGTAGAGAAAGAAGCAGTAGGAAAGTCCTCATGTTTCCTTTTGCTAGTAAATGATAACAGGGAAAGGACACTTAGAGAGGAGATAAATGAAAGTTAAACTTTACCATCTTTTCCATTTTACTTAGGCAAGTCTTTTGGCCTCTTACGAAAACCATATGAAGGAATGTTAGTCATTGCATTATAGTGTAGAGTTTTATTGAATCATTCTGCCCTAACGCTTTACTGTGATTCTTCTCCCCAAATCCTAGGAAATCAGTCACTCCATCTCTACTTGGCTTTACTAATGGGAAGTATACCACCTCAAAAGAAGTCCATGCTACTTTTAAATATTTCTAATTATTAGATATGTTTTTTAATTAAATTAAGAATAAGTCTGTTGTCTTTTCTCTAGACCTACCTTCTGGAGACAAATAATTTTAAATCCTCTTAGACCTGTGTAGTCAGTTAGTTATCCTGTCTCCTCTAGGTCTTCTGTTTATAAGGCTGTAGTGTTGCAAGCATCTTATTTAAGCTTAAACAGCCAAATCATATCAAGGAAACTTGATGTAGCCTATCTCAGGGCCTCACCTCAGGGACTAGTCACAGCTACTTTCCCTGGCTTCTGTGCTGTGTCATCAGTCATATTTTTTCCAGGTAAGTTTTCAGTAACAAACACCCCTAAATTGTAATGGCCTACAACCATAAACGTTTATTTATTCTTCTCATTATAGTTCAGCGGGGCATCTCTAGCAAGCCTTCAGTTGTGTTCCATATGTCCTGACACCTGGGATCCCGGCTGATATGCCGATTTCCATCTTGTCCACTTGGCAAAGGTAAAGATATAGTTCTGGAAACTCCCAGTAGCCCTTCCAGTTTCTTTCCAATATCTCATATGTGACAACCCCTCACATTCCATTGGCTGAAGCAAGTCACATGGCCAGGCCTAAAGAAAAGAACACTCTTCTCACAAGGAAGTACGTACAAGGAAGTACGGCAAATTGTTTGGCTCTCCCTGAAAGATTATATATCTCTGTTAACGGCCATGGGACTGCAATGCCTTCCTGTGCAAGATGTACCTTAAATGTCAGAGATGATTTTTCTGATACTTTGGAATAATGTGTAATCTACCACATTTAGACATTGTCAGAAAAATCATTTCTGACACGGAAGGTATGTTATTGATAATTCCTGGCTTCCCTGCAGCAACTTACCTATTTTCACTTTAATTATGTGTTCCCTCTGGGTAGTCTAGTCTCAACTGATAACAGCTGTGACTAAAACACACTTCCTGAGCAAAGTTGTCATTTGATGGGGGTATTAGTCTGTTCTCACTCTGCTTTAAAAAAAATACCTGAGATTGGTTAATTTCTAAAGAGGTTGAATTGACGCACCGTCTGCGTGGCTGGGGGGGCCTCAGGAAACTTACAATTGTGGTGGAAGGCATCCTCTTCACAGGGTGGCAGGAGAGAGAATGAGTGGAAGCAGGAGAAATGCCAGATGCTTATAAAACCATCAGATATCATGAGACTCACTCTTTATCCCAAGAACGAAATGAGGGAAACCTCCCCCATGATCCGATTACTTCCACCTGGTCCTGCCCTTGACACATGGGCATTATTACAATTCTATGTGCGATTTGGGTGGGGACACAGCCAAACCATATCAACAGGCATGGAGTTTAAATACATACTGTTTTCTCCTAGCATCACCTTCTTCTACTCGGGCCCAAGTGAGTCACTGGCTATGTCCTATTCAGGCTTTACCATTGATACTTGCTATCTTCTCCCATACATAACTATTTAAAATGTGCTTTGATGCCTAGTTCATTGAGGTGTTTCATATAGCACCTTTCTTTCATCATCCTAGTAAACACATTTAGTGTTTCCGTCAGATTTTCCAGAGAAACAGGACCAATAGGATATATGTAGAGAGATACATGAGATGAAATTTATTAGACGAGTTGGCTCACTCACTTGAGGAAGCTGAAAAGTCCCATGACGGGCTGTCTGCAAGCTGAAGAACCAGGGAAACCAGTAGCATGACTCCCTCAACCAAAGAAGCCAACGGTTTAACTGTCTGACACTGAAGACCTGAGGGGCTGGGGGACAGCTGGGGCAAGATCTGGAGTCTAAGGACTAAATTACCTGTTCTGACATCCAAGGGTAGGAGAAGAAGGGTGTTTTGGCTCTGGTAGAAAGAGCTCTAATTTGCCCTTTCTCTATCCTTCTCTTCTGCCTGGGCACTGCCTCTCATCACTACCATCTCTCGCTCAATTGGATGGTGCCTACCCACATAAGGGTGGCTCTTCCCCATTCAATCAGCGGACTCACATACCAGTCTCCTACAGAAACACCTCACAGACACACCTGGGGCAGCCCAATTCTTCTAATCAAATGTCAAACCACCTGGGTTTCTCTTTTAGCAGAAAAGGGATGGGCTCAGTACCTACTGAAGCACGGAGAATAAATGACGCTTTGCCAGCTATCTGCGTGACCCTTAAATCAGTTGACACCCAAAATTAACCATCACAGTCTGCCATTTCCTTAAAATGTGATTTGCAAAGCTGAATCCAAAGTAGAATAGACTGAATTTAATTTTGTTCTGTACATTATGTTTCCAGGAATGCACCTCACATTCATTAGTAGAGTTCACAGTATAATCTAGCCTTGTTCTCTACACTATGTCTCCATCAATGCATCCTAAATCCATTTGTGTTAGTTATGGATCATATTAATTTGTGTCAATCTTAGAGATATGCAGGTCCTCCAAAATATTTTTACATCAAATGACATTAATTCATTGATTTTAATTTTATTTTATCTGGAGGTTCTGTTCGTTTTGTCATTTGAATTGTTTAAAAGTGTAGAAGTAGAACTTTATATTATCCATTAATTTCTTTTTTGTTTGATTCAGGCCATTCTTCCAACTTAGCAAGAGCTTAGAATCAAAATTTTGCATCCAATGTATTACCTACCAATCTAGATTTGTGTCACTCACAAATAAAATGATCATGACTTCTCTGTGTGCCGAAAAGCCATTGATAAAACTGTTGAGACATTTTTAAAGGAACAGAGCTCTGAAACATATTGTTCAAAACCTTATCATCATAGACAATGATCCATTAATCAGCAATCACCTGTCCCTCAATTCACTGTACTGTACTAGCATCCAGTGTGCTTCTGCATCTTATCCACAAAGATATCATGACAGGGCTGTGAGGGCTGTCAGGCTGTTACCATCCTATCTCTTGCCTCAATCAGCTCCATTGCTCTAGTAGACACTACAGATATTCTCTCTCCCTCACCTGCTCTCTATGTGTTCCTTCCAAAGCTGTGTGTACACTCAGTGGAGGAGGACAACCATTCAAAAGTTCATGAATTACTATGTTAAAAGGATGGCTCACATTAGTATGTATAACTTGCCTTAAACTACCAATCAGAAATGAAAATGAGATTAGTCTATAATAAATTCATGAACTATTTCTTTAATAATGATTGAATAGCCCTTTGATTTTTACCCTCCTACTGATTACAGATTTGAATGTTACTATTAACATTTCCCAATCCTTGTCAAGTTTGAGGTATTTTTCGTTTTAATTTCACAGTTTTACTTATTAGCTGAAAAATTTTTAACTGCCTGATTGGAAGCCAAACCACCATGTTACATTTCCTTCACCAAACTGGTAATTATTTTTTTCAACTTAACAGAATTAATTGTGATGAAAGGCAAACTGTTTCATCTACCTTTTCTCCAAAGTATTAGTTACTTCTGTCCTAGTTTTAAAATTGTTATGTTTATCCTGTTAAAATATGTGCTATATATCCAGAATTCCAGAAAATATACCCAGAATCCACGACAGGGAATTGGCATCTGGACCCAGGTTTACTGAGATTCAAGATAAGCAAGATCAGCTGAGTAACTCAGAACAGAACAATTGGAGGGAAAGCAAGTTGTGTAGTCATACTGGTAAAAGACTGGACAGCCAGCCAAGAGGAAGGCAAGCAAACAATCCTGCTGAAAAGACTGAAACAAAAGAGATTACCAGACAAGTGGAAGCAAGTGTTTCATCACATAGCCACAGACCTATATGATTAAAAACTATCCACTCAGAAACCTATGAAGTTTCTGAGGTTTTTTTATGGCTCTGCTTCCTATTGAAGACAGGTTATTCTCATTCATTCAAGAAAGTCTGATATGTTTACAGGAAAATAAAGCCTGCTGTCTTGGAATAAATGCAAACGTATCTAACTCCTGGTTTCAGAGGAATTGAGCTAGATAGGGTTGGAATATTTCTCATTCTCTCTCTCTCTCTTTTTCTCTCTCACGTAATTTCTGTTCTTAGGAAATAGACTGTGGCCTGCCTATTGACTCAGGCCCTGATAAATCAAATGTTGCATCATTGCATGATAAATAACTTTCTTCTTTTACCTAACTACAAAAGAAAATCTGTTCTTGTACAGATGTAAGGGTTATTTTTTGACTTGTTTTAGTACAGTATATTGGCCAGATACACACACATACATACATAAATACATAGACATAGATACTCTTTACACATAACACTGAATTTCTGTTAAGTGGATATGCACATTAATGTAATTCAATGTCTTTATAGTGAAGATGGGGAAATGGATGCCCAGAGCGTTTACAATGTACTTAGCTTCTCAGGTAGCACCTTTGTAATGTCTATTGCATCTTAGTGAAGGGCTTTCTCAGAAGAACAAAAGCTTCTAAAACCATTAGACTTAAAATATTGTCCATGTTTACATTTCCCTGACGGAAATATGTAACATTTCTTAAGAGTCGTTTAACAATGTTTCAAAACACTTAAAAAATTGGGTGTTTTATGACATGCATATCTAATTGTCTGGCAAACGTTTGACCAAGCCTCACTGAAAGAGATAAGAAAAAAAGGTGCTGACCTAAGTAACAAATACAGTCTCTGTTTTCAAATATCTTATTTTTAAAAATGCAAAGAAGTTTAAAGGTTAAGCCTGTAACACAACTAGTGCAAGAAGAATTCTGAAAGGGAGCTAGGAGTAACCTCAGAAGTATTGGAAGGAATTTGTGGGGGGAAGCTAGAACTGAAGGCTAGGGAGGCTAGTGACTAATTCAATCAATTAGTAGCACATCTAGGATGGTGCCAAATTTCTCGTATGTCCCATACTTTCAACTATGCTAATAGCAAATATACATAATATACAGAGTGTGCTATTAAGACGTAAAGAATGAATGGTGTCTGTAGCTAACATTCACTGAGCTCTTACTGAGTCAGGCACAGTACTAAGTACATTAAAAGCATTAACCTGTTAATTCACACACACACACGCACACGTGCACACACACACACACACAAACCTAAAGAGAATAAGTTTCAAAAAACTTTAAAAATTGAAGACAGGTTATTCTCATTCATTCAAGAAAGTTTGATATCTTTACAGGAAAATAAAGCCTACTGCCTTGGACTAAATGCAAACATATCTAATTACTCCTGGTTTCTGTGGACTTGAGCTAGACAGGGTTGGAATAATTCTCATTCTCTCTCCTCTTTTTATTAATGAGGAAACAAATTTTATCATCCTCATTTTATCAATGAGGAAACAAATTTCACCAAGTTCAAAGAGGAGTAAATAGAAGAACTGAGATTTGGATCCAAGTGCATCTCCAGAGCTCAAGTTTTTTACCACTAAGCAATAAATAATTTCCTATTAATCATGATTAATCTCCTATTAATCATAAATGAGTAGCTCTATGATACTGTAATTTTAAAATCATTACACAAAACACTTTAAAAGAAAACAGAGTACTTACCTAGACTCCAAGAATAATTTTTCTCACTAAAACTCATATTTTATGTAGATTGTACTGCAATCTAAAATTTAATTGAAAGATGTTTTATTTTCATCATTTATTTTTATTTGTTTATTTATTTACATTTGAGAAGGAGTTCTGCTGTTGTCGCCCAGGCTGGAGTACAATGCCACTATCTTGGCTCACTGCAACCTCCACCTCCCCGGGTTTAAGAGATTCTCCTGCCTCAGGCTCCTGAGTAGCTGGGATTACAGGTATCTGCCACCATGCTTGGCTAATTTTTTTATTTTTAGTAGAGACGGGGTTTCACCACGTTGGCCAGACTGGTCTGGAACTCCTGATCTCACATGATCTGCCCACCTCGGCCTCCCAAATTGCTGGGATGACAGGCGTGAGCCACCACGGCTGGCCTGATGTTGTTTTATTTTAAATTATGTGATTGATAACTCTATTGCTCATAAAATATTGAAAGGATTCATTCATAATTATAACCAAATCCACATACTCTCTCACTAAGAAGAGGTATATAGGCATTTTAAAGCCACATTTGTTTGTTTTTTTTTCTTCTTACTGTAATTTAAGCCTGAATGTTTGCCACTTTACTGGCTTGTGTCCAGAACTGATTGACAGGTATGGTAATCATGCACAAATGATATGCAAATTGAGGCACTGCATTAATAGCTATGTAAATATAATGTTTTTACTCAACTCAGTTCTAAGTCAGCACAGTCTTTTTTATTTATGAGAAATAAGCTGCACACATTCCCCCAAATAGAGAAATGCATGTTTTAGCATTATTGCTCACACCAATGTTCAGTTGAAAGACACTGCCTACCTTCCTTTCTATTTCTCTAAGTCCTTTTTTAACTTATGGGTCAAATTAAGTCTCACCTAATTCAAAAAGCGTTTCAAGAACCCCTGTAGTCCATTTAATTGGCACTTAACATGAATTATCTCATCTCTTAAGTGTTGATGATGATGATGATAGTGGTGATGATTTTAACTATAAATTGACTTTGTGAAGTAATTACTGATTAATTATGAGTGTAATGATGTCTCAAATTTCTTTAAGAGACTTGAGAGCATTTGACATTACTACTTGCTACCCTTCCTTTACCAACATTGCTATTCATACCAACTTTCCCTAATACCCATCTTTCCACTGATCCTGCAAGTGCGGAAAATCAGTGGAGATAATATTAAAATAAATTTAGAAATAACTGGCTATTCTTCTCAACCCTTCTAATTTCATCATTGTAATTAGCTGATATTTTCTAACCGAACTTAAGGAGGAGAAGTCTAACAATTTTGATCATTTTAATTACACTTAGTTTTCACATTAAGAATGGTAATTTTAGTAATAATCTTCAATTATTTTGCAATATATTATTTATATTTTTATATATTTCTTATATTTTTTGATGAATTGAAAATTCTCCCTAACCCAAAATTTTCAGTCACTCATTTTGTTGTTTGTTTTTAATTTTTGGTAGTATAAAAGGTAATACAATTTTTTTCCCTAGGCTGAGAAGCACATAACATATGTTAGAAAGAATTCTAAAGTATAGGTAACATTTTTAAATGGTGTTTAAAGTGACAAAATTCAGAATTTGAAAACATACTAAGGTATAATTACTTAGTTCCTCACGGCATCAGGTCAGTGAGATATTACCATACATATTAGGATATGTACTTATTATTCTACACAAATGTTTGACTTCAAGGCAACATAATTTCCCATACCTTTAAAAAATCCTTTCTAGTTAGTTTCATTCCTAAAAAAGTGCATTTTTTTATAATTACAGAATGATATTTAACGCAAAGTAAATTAGATTTATTTTATCCATATGCCACAAAAGGTCAAATTCCATCTGTTCATGTTTCTCTGCTTTCTAAAGTGAATAGTGTTTAGTTACAGAAAGATATACAGATGTTCACAGCCTCTGGAGAACAACCTTTTGTTTCTCAATAATTTTTAGATGACTGTTCAGTGGATATCAGCATAGATGTGGGAAAGCATGAGTTCAATTTATGGTCAGTATTGGCACCTCAGTAGTAGATGTACTAAATGGAATACAAATATTTTATTCATTATGATGTTCTCCTTCTTTTAATGAACAGAAATAAGTGTGCAAGTAAAAACCATGTTCCATAACAAAATGCTCCTTCCAATAATGTAATTCATTATGAGCTCACGAGTCATACTAGGTTACAAATTTGCATGAGGAATTCGTAACTCATATATATCTATTTTTTTATTTGGAACAGTAGCATTTTAACAAAGGCCATAGGTACAATGGGGGAAAAAATTAAGTGGCCCATGAAGCTTTTACCTAGATAAATAGACAACAATTATTTACATTTTTAAAATGATGTCCCTGAATTCCATTTCACCTTGCTAATGAAACCTGGCACATACTGGTACTTTGAGAAAATTATGAGAAATTAATTTTAAATTCTGTGTCACTTAATCATAAATTTCCATAAGTCTGGAAAATACGTACATAAAAGAAGATGTGGAACACCATTATAAATTCAATACACTAATAACCATAAATCTATGGTTAATTCTGTCTTCATTTATATATTGTCATACTTATCACCTCTTTACCAATCATGTTTATACAGTAATATCTAGTGATCTTATATGCTATGTTGATATGGACAGGAGGTAGAGAAATAAGGTGTAGAAGAGGGCAGTCCCCAGTGAGGGCTACTGCCTCAAGCCTGGACCCATGGCCCAAAGTGAGAACATGCATTGTTGTTTTCCCACCTGAATGTTGTTTTTCTAGAACCATGCTAGCCTGCCCCACCGTGTACCCATAAAAGCCCCAGGCCCTACTGGCAGAGTGGCAAGCAGCAAAGAAGGAGAGAAGAGAAGGAGCAGCCAGGCATCAGAGAGAAGCAGCTTGACTTCAGAGGAATGGCTTGACCTCAGGGAAGAGTTCAGCCAGGTACAGTCTAACTCCATGGGAAGACCACCTTCCCACTCCATCCCCTTTCCAGCTCCCCATCCTGTTGACAGTCACTTCCACAGCTCAATAAAATCCTCCACATATACCACCCTTCGATTCGTTTGGGTGACTTGATTCTTCCTGGATGCCAGATGCAGGTGCAAGAGGCTGCCACACTGACCCTCCACTGAGCTGTTTAACACTTAAGCCATGTACAGATGGCAAAGCTAAAAGGGCACACTTAACACATGCCCTCTGGGGCTTCAGGGGTCATGGCAACCCCTAGATGCTACCACGGGCCCACAAAAAGTTCTGCTCTTGCAAATTGCCCTGAAGCTCTCATCCTGGCCTCTGCACCCACTCACCTGTGTGCTCCCCCTCCTGCAAGGAGTTGACAGCTATAAGCTGAGTAAATGAGCCAACCCCTTTGCAAGTCCATGAAGGGGTCAAGGGAACTATATCCCATTTCAATATGAGGAAAGTTCAATCATTGCATACTACTTGCAAAGAGATCTCTCATATGAATTTCTTCTGATTATCAATCTTTCAAAGTATATTGAGATTTAAGGGATAGTCACATCAAAATAAATGACAAGAGATGTCATAGTTCTGCCTCGAAGAAAATTTCTTTACTAGAGGAGAAACAGAAAAATGCAATTAAATGAATGTTAACATCTTCATATAAAAATCACATACAATCAAATGACATTTATTCACATCACAGCTAAAGCTGGGGTGATTTAGATAACAGGACCAAATGAGGTTAGCGATCAATTTTATTAGTGGTGATTCTTCAATAAGTTTGGTTGTAGAAGTCAAACACAAGATGTTTACTGACTCAGAATTCCCAGGCAGCAAATCTGATTATATATATTAAGCATTATCTACGAAACAAAACTTTTTAAGGACTAGGTTAAAAAAATAGTAGGAAAATTTGTTTGTATTTTTAAAGGAAAACAAACTTTTTTTGTGATCTGTAAGGCAAAGAAACTTATTTACATGTTAAGGGAGTAAATTAAACGCGATGCTATTGCTGTGAAGAATTGCTGGACAGTTCAAGTCAATTCAGATTAATAGTAATATTTGTATTTGTATAATTATTTACAGACAATAATTATCTTTCTTAGAGTTATCCTTAAATCAGTTTTGGGGGTTAAATTATTACTATCTCCATTTTATTGATAATGAAAGTGAGAATCAGAATATTCAAAGGCTACTGGAAAGTGGAAAAGTCTGAATTCAAGTTTTCTGAACCCTGATTTTACTCTATTTCTGCATATATGCCCCGGCCGTGAGAAGAGCCTGGAAATACATCTAATTTGATCCAGCAATTAAATGAACTCTTAAAAACCAGAGGGCCCAATGGAAATCTATTAGCGCATATAATTAGTCAAGCAGCCAAATAGCTTTATTCTCCCTTGGGGGTCCCTCACGCTGTCTGATTGCTTCAAATTCTGCTGATATGTCATTGTATGCCATTTTATATGGTCCTTTTGTTTCTTCATTTTTTGTTAGATGATTGAAACTCACTGACAAAATTAGGCATAACCAAGTGGATCATACTGTGAGTTTTTACCTTAAAAAGTATCCCTTTCCTGCTAATGGAAAAAACAAAGTCCCAGTTTTCAAAATATTTTCTTGCTGAAATGGAAATGCAAAGTTGATTTACTATGCCCATGAGTTTCTATGTGACACACCGATATTTTGATGAGAAAAAAAACTAAAACTATTCATCATTACTGCAGTAGTGTGGAATTCTTTTCCTACCACCATCCATTGTCAAAAGAGTTAACTGACCTTTTAACTCTAAGTGCATTTTATTTTGGCATCAGTCAAAACACTGGCATATTCTCCTTGAAAAAGACTATGCGCTGTATCTGGGAGGAATCAGGAAATAGTAATGAGTTATTGCTGGTTATCTCGTTTTTTTAAAATTTAGTCCCATGTTAAAAGAGAACTTTAATTGCTATTTATGAGCTTTGTGCCCTAGATTACACGACTTTGGCAGAAGGTGGAATTATAACATGAAAGTCTACCAAACTTATTCTGGTTTATTTTCATGCGTTTATTTGTAATTCATGCCTCATTATAAAATAAGCAATTCAGGACAAGTGCTGCAGAAGTGAACATAACAGGTGTTCACTGGACTGTACCAGGCAAACCAGAATGTTTCATTCTGACCACATACCACACTATCACAGTACCCTTGGTAAGTGGTAATACCTCAGAAAAACAGTTGTATAGTGTGCCTAAGGAGACTGAGTGCTAGGGTTCCTATCTTGTCATATAATCCTTGGAAACATACTGGGCCTATTATTTATTTCATAATAGGTTAGGGAGCCTAACTCATTTAATAATGAGTTAAGGAGCCTATTTACTTATTTAATGTATTTATTTGTAGCAACTTAAAGAAAAATGTATTTTACAAATTAGTAGAAAATTGTACAATTTAAATGGTGACACCAGGCGCAGTGGCTCACACTTACAATCGCAGTACTTTGGGAGGCCAGAGAAGGGAGGATATCTTGAAGCCAGGAGTTTAAGACCAGCCTGGATAACATGATGAGACTCCATCTCTGCACAAAATTTGTAGAAATTAGCCAGTGCAGTGGCACACACCTGTACTCCCAGAGACTTGGGAAGCTGAAGTGGAAGGATCCCTTGAGCCCAGGGTTCCAGGCTGCAATGAGCTATGATTGTGCCACTGCACTCCAGGCTGGGTGACAGAGCCATCTCTTAAAAAAATAATAATAAAATAAACCCACAAATCAATTATTTCCGCCATGCTATAAAATGCCCTGGATGAGAAAAGAAAAATAAATGGGCTTTTTTTCTCTGAAACTCTCTATAAACTTTGGTTGGTGACTACTTATAATATTTCTGCATAGACAAGTTTTTAATTCAGTTGTATTGCTGTATGTGTGAGTTTCAAAAAAACAAAGCAAAAAAAACAGAATAATAGTCACATATTGGTCTAGTTTTCTCTAATAGAAATCTATCATACCTTATTATTGCTTAAATTAAGAAAGATGACTTTTCAACATGTATATGCATTTTATTCACTCACTCATACTCTGCCTTGTTCCATAAAATATGTGAGACAACCCCATGCACATATGTAATTTTCATAAAATTTAGTGTATCATCAGGTTCGTGAAGCAGATTGGATGGCACTAAAAACCTGCCTATTACTTTAATTTCTTCTTTTTTTGTTGTTAATAGAGACAGGGTCTCTCTATGTTAACCAGGTTGGTCTCGAACTCCTGGCCTCAAGCAATCTTCCTGCCTCAGCCTCCCAAAGTGCTAGAATTATAGCCGTGAGCCACCACACCCAACCCTATTAGTTTAATTTCTTATGCAAGTACACTAAGAGAGATGATAGTTGCTTATTCAGAACTGGGATTTGAGAACAGAAAATAAAGTCTAGAACCTAGCCCATATTATCAATATCTTCATTCCATTATTGACTAAATAGTACATGTTAATCTTAACACGAGCTATAAAATATATTCAGTTTTATCAGTTCCCTGACACCACATCCAAATAATTTTAATGTAATTAGGAAAAAACTGAATGATTGAGCCAGTATGAACATGTAGTAATTTAGACTAATTCTTGTTCTACTAAAAAATGAGATAGAAACATCCACACCAGTTTCATTTCCTTTAGTCTTGTAAGAGAACCAGTATTTTTATATAATGGGATATTGATAGGGTTGAATTGTGTCCCTCTAAGAAAGATATGTTGGTAAGTTCCAGCACCTTAGAATGTGACCTTAATTGGAAATAGGATCATTGCAGATGTAATCAGTTAAATGATGTCACACTGTAGTAGGGTTAACCCTTAATCTAATATGATAAGTATCCCTATAAAAGGAAACAGAGAGAGACAGAGGGAGCGTGACCATGTGGAGACAAGAAGAGACTGGAGTTTTGCTGCCACAAGCCAAGGAAAATCTAGGCTACTAGAAGATAGAAGAGGCAAGGAAGCATTCTTCCACAGAAGTTTCAAAATGAGCTCGGCCTATACCTTGATTTCTGACTTTTAGCACCCAGAATTGTGGAAGAAAGAATTTCTGTTGTTTTAAGCAACCCAGTTTGTAGTAATTTGGTACAGCAGCCCTTAAAAAACTAATATGAGGATGTAGAATTTTCAAAATAAAAAACAAACTATTTATAAGTAACAAAATACATATTAAATTTTAATTTTAAATGACCATTTTGTATCTCTTTTATTTTATTTTATTGGAAGTTTATAATTTCAAAAGCCTTTTGCTCTAGATATTTCAAGATGGTGATAGCAGAATTACGTCTTCAGAGAGTAAAATTGATTAGTATGTTCAACTGAATTTATCTCATGCTTTTATAGATTGTTTTCCCTTCATGAATTCACTCAATTTTCTGCATTTCTCACATCCATATCAGGGATTATTCCCTTATGTTCAGTTGTGTTGATTAACTTCTATTTTTAAAATATTCTTTGCTTTCTTACTAATGATTATATAAGACAATTTTAAGAAGTTTTGCCCTTGAGAAACTTTTTTCTAAAATTGTATATGCCTTAATTTGTGGAGATTCATGTTTATTTATGTATGAATACTAAACAAAAATATGTATTTATATGTAAATGGTCAATCACATCTATTTGACTTTAAATTTTGCCAAAGTTTATTATTAAAATTTAAAATAAAATTGTATCACATATATATTTCTCTTTATATTTATCTTTGAAGTAAACTTTGGATTAAAATTTACACAGTATTTGGCCAAGATCGAAAGGAGTTCCATTCTGTGATTATTTCTTTCATTTAATTAAGTGGGCATGAAGCCTTTAGGAAAAAAAAAAATTACATGTGCATCCAGAACCCTGGCTCTAATTAGAGAAACTAACAGCAGAGCTGTTGAAATGCACCTGAGCCACATGTGTCGCCTTGGACAGCAAACTCTTTTTTAAAAACAATTACAAAATTAATTCCTAACCAAACAATAGATATCTGGCCACCATGAACAAAAGTTTCAAGGAATTATAGTAATGAAGAAATTATCCAGTATTTGGTCTTGTGTGGGGCTAGTATCTCATCTGGATATTATATGGGAAAGGAATAGCTGATACATGTAGGAAAAATTTTAAAAAAACAAACAAACAAACAAAAAAACCAAAAAAAATCAACACTGACACCCACATTTTTGACTGATGTTTCTAAAAGTTATTCCAAATTTGGTCATTTTTTATCTATCTTTTCAGAGCAGTGACAGAAGATTGAGCTCTGCAGCCTTTTTTGGGGACTTTATATATTCTTTGCTGAGACCATATTGCTTGTGTGGTAGAGAGAATGACAGCCCCCTCAAAGACATTCACAGCCTAATCACAGGAAGCTGTGACTATGTTATCTGACAGGGCATTTCACGATGGGATTAATAAGGACCATGGCATGACGAGATTGTCCTGGATTACTCAGGTGTGTCCTTAAAATGGATCCTTAAAATTAGATTATCTTTTTAAGGTGTGGTCAGAAGAGGGAGATGTAACTATGAAGGAATGTCCAGAGAGACACAACCTTGCTAGCTTTGAAGCTGGAGGAAGGGGACCATGAGCCAAGAAATGCAAGAAGTCTCTAGAAGCTGGAAAAGGCAAGATAATTATTTTTCTCCCAGAGCCTCTGGGAAGTAACACAGCCCTGCTGACACCTTGATTTTAGCCCTTGTCAGATCTTCCAACCTATAAAACTGTAAAAGAATACATCTATATTGTTTTAAGCCACTAAATTTGTGCTAATTCATTACAACAGTTATAGAAAACCAATGTTTGTGCTAATTCATTACAACAGTTATAGAAAACCAATGTACCTTTGTTTTACTTCATTTTAAATACCTGATTATTCTTTAGATATTCTACATACATTTTAATTAATTACTATCTATTTAGCTGAAGTTAGGGTCATAGTGACTAGTGTGTACTTGATGAAAATATTATTTTGAGCTCATCCCCCAAAACCTAGTAGGATATGAAAATATTTGGCTATGTAATAGAACAATTGTAAATTATACACATAACACCTAATTATGATGGCAAACACTGCTGGCTCCCAATCACTAAAAAGCTGAGTTTTAGCCCTTTGAAAAACTCCATTTTGGTGAAGCTGCAAAATATGTTTTTTTTTTTTTTTTTTTTTACTGGGATAATTTCTAAGAAATAAGATACAGGGGCACTCACTTCATTCTGATTCACTTCCTACCTGAATTGCTAGTTGGTTACATGGGACTCTATTACACTAAGTGTCCAGCAGGGGCAGCAGTGTGGAACTTTTCCCACCATCCAAACCAGATGAAGTCAGCTGAACCTAAGCCTGCTCACGTGTGAGTACATTTCACTTTATCATTGGCAAGCACTTAACATACTGTAGCTGAAAGAGAAATAAAAATTATATTGTGTGTGAGAGGGGTCTGAAAAATAGAATTGGGAGTTGTAAGGTCATCTTTTTTATTTCCCTGTGTGTTAAGAGAAAATCCTGATCTCAGCATATATTTTATATACTAGTAGGCAAAATCATGGCAGAAGCTGGAAGTAGACAGTGGAGTTCTACCAAACCCATCCTGATTCATTTTAATGCCACCATTAATTGTATTATTTGTATTCCATCCATTATTACAAAAGTGCCTATTTCAGGTTCAAATGCTACACAGAACAGGACTCTAGCACAAGATTGTCCTAGCCAAACCTGGCTTTGTGGTTTGCCCTTACCATGAGCCACTCTATTGCAGAGCCATTTTTAAATGGGAATCCTCAGACAGGAATAGCTGCATGCTGTGCCAGGAAGGCTGTGTGCTTCCTACAGTAGAGTGCTGGTAAATGTTTAACGACTAGCTCTAAGGGTAGAGGAGTGAGGTTGGGAAATATGACTTGTAGCATTTGCTAATTTCTGCATGTAAATATTTCTACCATGAACAATTTCAAGCTACCAAATTAAAGTCACTGAATGTGGAATTGGGAAGAGATGCTCACAATCATTCCTAACAGGCTGGTAGGCTCTGACTCCAGTGCACCACTAGCTGTCTCTAGCTGTGGCCTGGGATTCACACACACAAGGCATGTAGGCAGAGCCATGCGTAGCTGGATTCTAAGGATACCAGAAGTGACTATCGTAGACTAGAACTGAGAAGTTCTTCCTTTTTCTCTTGGCGTTAATTGTAAGTCACAGATTCTAACATGAAGGAGTGGGGAGCCGTTGGGGAACTTTGGAAGTTTATTCAGTTAAAGATTAAAATACTGCATTGTTTTAATGTTATTATAAATTCCTTTAAAAAGTGCAAAATTAGAGATTCACTTATTGGTTTTAGAATTATGTGAATTCCAATTTGGGGAGAGCATAATTTATTAAGGACAAAAAATTGAGCTAAACACAGGACTTTATGATGTGGAAGTGAACTTCGAAGAGGTTGAAGGTTCCCCTCTCTGCTGGCTAGCATCAATCAGATTTTAGGATGTTGGAACATTTGAACAACTACTTTGTAATTCATTCTAGTTTTCTTGCAACGGCATTAAATGCTTTTATACAGTGTTTTAGTCCATTCTCACACTGCTATAAAGAAATACCTGAAAGTGGTTAACTTATAAAGATTAGAGATTTAATTAGCTGACAGTTCCACAGAATGTGCAGTAAGCATGGCTGGGGGAACCTCAAGAAAGTCACAATTATGGCAGAAGGCAAAGGAGAAGCAGGCACATCTTACATGGCCTGAGCTGGAGGAAAAGAAGTGGCGGGAGGTGCCACACACTTTTAAACAACCAGATTTCATGAGAACTCACTATCAGAAAACCAGGAAGTGGGAATCTGCCCCCATAATCCAGTCACCTCCCACCAGGCCCCTCCTCCAGCATTAGGTATTACAATTTGAAATAAGATTTGGGCAGGGACATAAATCTAACCCATATCAGTGGGACTTCTAAATTTTAGTTGTATTTTCTTCAGAGTCAACTGGCAAAACTTAATCCAATTATTCAACAAGTGGCTCACCAATGATCTCCAATTTTGAAGTTTTAGCAAACTCTAATGATTGAACAAAAGCTTACAAGGAGAAAGCCATTCAAATGTATTCCACAAAAGCAAAGGAGGAACTGAACACATTAAGAGAACACAAATAGTGAACTCAATTTAATTTTTAAAATTTTGTTTTGTGATTGGCGATACATCAATTCATGAAAATGAGTTTTGATGGATACATCAATTCATGAAAATGAGTTTTGATTTTAAAAATTTACATGCTGCACAAAGTGGAATAAAATTCAGATTGTCTAGGATATTATAGATGTGAATTTGACAAAACATTTAGATGAATTATAAGTAGTGGAAACTTAATTTGACACATCCTATCGTTAAAAATATATTTTGAAAAAAAAAAGGTTTTTGAATGGAGGCAGAAAGACAGCCTGTGAAAATATTTGTTCTGAAAAATTATACATTTCAAAATGGAAAGAGTTAGAATTGGCAATAACCTCCATTTAGCAGAATGCTCTCTACACTTGTGTGTACCTCAGTACCTGTAGGGAGAGTATTTCCTCCATTGAATGTATTACAGTATATAGAAAGATCACTTGAATTTATGACTACAGGAGATTTTTTAAGTAATTAATAATAATCAATTAAAATGTATTTTTGGAAAAATGCCAGTGACTCAGGATTAGAGACAGAAATGGAATAAAGTGTATGAGTATATAACAAGAACAACTATTCTGCATAATTTAATTTTTATATTCAGATAATTCATATGAAATATTTTAAGTTGACTTTAATATACATGATATATATTATTTTAATTTTAGAAAGATTTTAGATATGAAAAAAATTACTGAATGACACTATTTGAGAGGCCAAACAATATTATAAAGCCAGTTGATTAGTCCATTAATAAATATTTCAAAACATGAATTAATTTTAATTACATTTTTGCATCAGGTTTAACTCATAAAATTGTCCCTGTTCAAAAGACATATCATGTTTTTTTGCTACCCTGAGACACATGCACCTCTATTACCCTACAGTCTAGGATGAGCTCCCTTCCCTCCTTCTCAAAGGCACTCCTCAGTTTGCCAGAAGCTCCTTCTTTTTTACAGGGATACAAACCTATCAGTTACCACCAGTTCAAGTCACTAGCAGGAGCTCACCAGTGAGGTCAGAATTTAGGAAATGGTAGAAAAAACTATTGACTTCAGGCAACTTCTGCTTTTTAGCTAACAGTGAGCACAACATTGTGCATTGGTTAAAAAGAGGAAGGATAAAATGCAGGTGTTGTGTAAACTGACAACGTATACGACACATTACTTATCTCTAGCCATAAAATAATCCCTCGTTTTCTTTATAGTCTTTCTTTTTCCTTAGTTCTCTCTTTCCTTTCACTTCTGCAACCTTTCCCTTCGCCACTTTGAGCTGCCTGGGAGGTATGCGGCCTGGAATCATAATTCTAGTCTAAAAAACGCTGTTTTCAATGAGTGGCCTTTCCCTTGCTTGTCCTCAGAAAGAATTGTTTGTGTGATATTTAAGCTAAAATAGAAGTTGGAGAAGGTCTGCTATAAAAAGAAGGGACTTATGATGTCCCAGTAGAACTGCAGAGCTGATGTGAATAAAGACAATTGTTGGTTTCAAGGGGGTGCCTTGCTGACTTAGGATAGAGTGATCAGATCGCCTTTATTAAAATGCAGACACACTCAAACTGATGGACAGTAAATCCTCATAGAAGAAAAGTATCCTGTCCGCATAAGATCATTACAAAATCCATCAGCAACATTCTGCTTACCCTCTGTTATAGCAGATCTTATGCACTGTAATATTTGTGTATATGCCTCTTTTTCCCACTAGACTGAGCTGTTGAAGAACTGGGATCTTATCTTATTAATCGCTATATCCCCAGGGCCTAGTATAGTCTGGGCACAAAATAGGCACTCAATGAATAATTGCTGAATGAAGGAATCATTAATTCAATCATGTCTACAAATTCTTAAGTCACAAATACTGCAGCTGCTTGAAGAATGTAATGAATTATTTGCATCAGTGTTACAAGATCTGTTTGTTGCAAGTCATCTGCCATGGGGAAGCTTGTCTGTCTCATTAGCATCGTCTCAGCATTATCAAACCGTGTTCATGAAACTTGCACCTATTTTTAGAATGACTAGGACCTTATCCTGTAAGATTTACACATTTCTTCATTAGTTTTCCTCCGCTTTCAGCAATTCTGCGACCCAAATTGCAATGTGATTTCAAATACAAAGATTGATGAAAGGAAAATATTTAACTTTCACAGTTGCAAGATGTTTTAAAGATCAGTCGCCTGGTATAATCCTCTCAATTAACAAATGAATCAACTCTTACCCAGAAAAACTGAATTCATCCAAGTTCAGAGGATTGGTGAGTAGTAAGGCCAAGAAAAAAAACAATCTTCCTCACCTTTATTTTTTCCATGATATTAACTGAAGTTGGCAAAAGGAAAATAAAGAGAAACAGAAATTAAAAGTAATGAAGAAGCAACTAAAATAAGAAAATATACAAGGAGAAAAACATGTTTATGCAACAGATTTACTTTTTACCATTTTGGTGCAAAACTCCTTTAAAGTTATTTACATTAAATGAATCCTGGTGATTTGAAGGAATCCTGTCTAGGTCAGCTTCTCCAGACAACAGACTTTGAGCATCTGAGATTCGCATGCAGGAAGTGTACTGGGGAGTGCTCCCAGAACAGCATCTGTCAGTGTCTGAGGGGAGTCAGGTTGAGCACAGGAAGCAGCGGCAGTTGCAGCAAAGATTCAGACAATCCAGTGGGGTGCTATAGAGCTTTGGTGCCCCGTCAGAGCTGTCCCCAATTAAAGCAAGGACACTAGGCTTTTTACTGCCACATCAACCCGTCAGTGGACTCCAACTGAGGGCATGTTTTTGGGAAAGATTCATCTGCAGGTCTTCAGCAGCCAAAGCTTCCTGGCAGCTGGGGTAATAAAAGTTTCAATCCTAAAGAAAACTCTGAGTAATGCAACATAGGATTCACTAGTGACCACTCTTTGTGCGACTTGGATCTACTTACTTTAGGTAATAAATAAACTTCATCTGAGAACAGCTCCTCCAGGTTTCAAGCTTGTTTCTTTTTCTAATAAAACTTAGTAAGGTTAGTGAAAGGAACTACAGCTCCTGCTGCTATAGCTAGTCAGGAGGCCACAGCTGATACTATTTTCTTCCTTTCCTACTCATTCCAGATTCATTTCTGCGGACAAAAGTGACTTACTTTATGCCTGTAATCCCAGCACTTTGGGAGGCCAAGGCGAGCAGATCACCGGAGGTCAGGAGTTCGAGACCAGACTGGCCAACGTGGCGACACCCGGTCTCCACTAAAAGTACAAAAAAAAAAAAAAAAAAAAAGCCAGGAGTGGTGGTATGAGCCTGTAATCCCAGCTTCTCAGGAGACTAAGGCAAGAGAATCACTTGAACCCAGGAGTCGGAGGTTGCGCTAAGCCGAGTTCACGCCACTGCACTTCAGCTTGGGCAACAGAGTGAGACTTTGTCTCAGAAAAAGAAGAGTGGCTTACTTGGTGACCTAGCCCCTCGTCCCTGAGGTAAAAAGTCTCTAGTCCTGTGCTTGCTCAAACAGCAGCTGATGCAGTTGCCCATTTGTTCTCACAATTGGACAAGAGATAACCAAGAGATTATCTATTGTATCTCCTGGATCTGAAATATATCCATCCCTACTACACCCATTGTATAGCCACCAATTTTATGTCTCCTTGGTGATGTACATCAATTTCCCTACCAGGGGAGTAACTCTTTTCACACTTGCTAGTCTCTTGGTAAAAGAACTCCAAAACCCCTAGGCAGTGGCCACAGCTTAAAGTATCATGGGACACTTGCTGCATAGCCTAGTGGAAGGATTCTCCCATTGAGAATCTGGACCTCTAGACCCACAAAGTCACAAGCTGTGGGGATGAGAAACACAAATTCCTGAAATGGGTTATTGGGAGAAGGTTATATGATACCATTCCTTTATTCTGAGATGCATGAATCCTTTTTGAATAAGCAGCCAGGCTGCAAAAGTTTGGGTGGTACAGTTTATGAAAAGCCCAATGACCAAGTGGACATATGTCAACAGTCACACCCTGTGAGCCATAAAGTGTATCCCTTGATTCAAAACAATGTTAAAGGAAATTCTATGTTGATGAAACAATAATCTATAAGCCCTTGAATAGTGGGGCTGAATACGGTCCTGTAGACAAGGTAAATCCACAAATATGGAGTATGTGTCAATAGAAGTCAAGATAAATTGCTCCCCTTTCTAGTATATTAAGGGTTTGATCGAATCACCTTCCTACCAAATAGCTTGCTGGTCTCCATGAGGAAAGGTCTCTGCATTGTGCACTGTTGCTGTCAGGTTGTACATTGGGAGCAGCAGTCACTAGATCAGTTACTGAACAGGAACCCATGCTGTTGATCCTATTCATAAACAACGTATCTGCCTCCTACGGGTATTCCATTTACGGTTCCATTTTACCAAAACCGGGTGACTGATGACAGAGCCGGGATGTTCCCAACCAGCCTGTATACTTGATTGCTTAGTGCTTCTTATGTGATGGATAATCCATGGGGAGAATTATCATGCATTACACATTTTGTTTTGTTTGTTGTTGTTTTGTACTTCGTGCCTATTCCTATATGACCATCTATATACCTTGTCCTCAAAAATATTTTTTCTAATCCTAAAATCATTCTCCTTCCAAACTCCTGATTAATCGTCTGACTCATCCATCACTGTTCATGAGCCCATATGTATTCTAACCTCAGGCCACTTTTCTCCCACATATGTACTCCTCAGAGTTATACCCATTGGGAAGATTTCTCCTCACCTCTCTCTTCAGGCCCACCCCGTGTTGATCTGTAGCACAGTACGTTTATGTCTGTCTCGCATACTAAGCCAATCCACCTATAACTTAAGCTTAGCCTTTTTCTTCCTCCATCAGCTATTCCTAACAAATTCCCCATACCCAGCAGGTGAATGTTAAGTGCTAAGGGAGATGTGCCAAGGTGACAATGGTAGATGACATGGAGTCTGAGACATGGAGTCTGAGCCACCTGCTTGTGTTACTTCCTTGTGCCCTCTGGCCCTGTTCATGTCTGATGCTGGCATGATTAATTGCTACTGGGCCTCAGCAACCTATGACTAGATTAGTTTGGCAGAATCTAGCTCTGCATGGTTACTCGATGTCCATTCAGGTGGCCTGCCTCTATCAAGACCCCTAGCATGCCCTGGCTGTTTGTCTAATACAACATGATTTTTCGTTGCAGATGGCATAGCCTTGCTCCAGAACACTAAAGAGTCCACATTACAGTTCTCCATTTGGGTCATGCCATAACTCCCCATGGTGATTTTTCCCTACCACAGACATCTCTAATATTATACAGTCTGCTTTGTTGTCTTCAAACAAGAGGTCTATGTGGCATGGCTACTTGTGTCAAAACCAGAACTTCCTGAAGAGTCCCTTCTTATTCTGCGTCCAACTCAAAGATGTTGGTTTTCCATGTTACTTGTTTACCAGGAATCATGTTTCCTTCTTAGTGGTGGGAGATGAAAGACACACACACCATCCTTTACTGTGGAGATGATCTGGCATATACTAGACCATATAGCTTATTGATATAGCATGTCCCTGAGGCTTCATAGAGTTTATAGGGAATGCTATAATTTCCCATCCTCTGGATTACATGTGTCTTAACAAGGCCACCAACATACATATTTCTACCTCATATAGTCCACTCAATACAATGCCATTAAAATAGTAGACCAATGTAATATTATATGTTCGAACAGGTTAGTTTTCTTTAGACTACATGTATGACATAGGGTAGAAGAATTAACATATCCCTAGGATAGCACTGCGAATGTATATATGGGTCCATCACATATGAATATTCACTTTTTCTGGTTAGCCATATTTTTAGGGATGGGAAATAATGCATTCAACAGAACAGTGACTGTTTACCAAGTTCCTGGAAACATGAAATACACAGCCAGGACTAATATGTGGTGAGTAAGACACTTGCATCAGATACAAAACTTTGAGGGAACATCAAAAAATCAGTAATCAAGATAAACATTACAAGGTAAATATTTTTAAAAATTAAATTAGTACAAAAAATCCATGATGAGCAAAATATTAAAATTGTTAAGAAGGACAATATTGGCATTAAGTTTTTCTTTTGTCCCATGCTTCAGTTTGGCTTGGCATGGTGCTATTCCTGATTCTGTCTTCCTTTAGAAGTTTATTACATCTGGCATAGCTCCTACAATTGTGGCTACCACTTGGTTGAGTTTGTAGTAGGTCACTGTCATCCTCCAGAATTCATCTGAGTTTTTTGTTGCTGAAGCAAGGCTACCAAATTAAATTGGGGGAATGATGGGAACCATCATTCCTGCATCTTTTTTGACTTTAAGCAAATTTTATGCAAAATTTTCTTGGTTTACTGTCTTGGCCAGGTTCAGAAACAGTTTCAGAGGCTTCTATTTAACATTTTCCATTCCAATAGCTCTTATTCCACAGGCCAGTGGAATTAAATGTAGTCTTTGCATTCTAAGTATGCATTTGGCGATGAGAGAAATGTCTAGTGGGTTTATGTAATCAGTGTACCCAGGACTCCATTTATTACCTGCCTATATATGCTCCTGCTTAACTGGGGGACCGTGGTGAAATTGCAGGTACCTGTGTAACAATATCATCGGAACCTCCAATGCCCCACTGTTTTGTAAATATCTGAGTATTCCCCTTTCCTCAGTTTATGGTTATTCACGATAAATGATGTAAGGTCATTTGAATAAGAACTGGGAATTGTTACATCACAATATGCTTGCTTGGTTTTGCAAAATCCTCCCTCTTGGGGAACCGGTCTTTTTAGTCAGTGGGTTCTGGAACTGAAAACTGGCTCAGATCATGAAACTGGGGTACACGACTGTAATATTTCATGGAAGATAGCAAACCTCGACCTTCTAATAATCCCTCCTTAACTTCCTTCGATTTTTACAAATGAGCAATATCCTTGTCAGCTGTCCAGCTTTTTTTTCCCCTAGGCCTGCCATGTTCTATTAAATATCGACATATCTCTGAGAGTCAGCTGCCCCTGGCTGCTCCTGTGACTTTGCTGCACTGCCTATTTCAGGATTCTATATTTCCCATTTTATAAGGGACGCTTCAGGTACTGGATGTCAATGTCTAATCTGCCGTCTTTTCTGTATTATATAACAATACCTTCTACCATCAGTCCTGGTCCTCAGAGTATAGTCACCACTGACCTTCACAACAATATGTGTCTTTCTCACCTTATTGCTGTATTTGGTGGAAAACAATAAAATGTTTTCCACCCAGACTCTTGCAGGATATACTCATAGGTAAGTTTTCAAGCCCTATGTGGTCTATCAACTCTTGTAGGCCAACTTCTTAGAGTATTTTGATCCTTTCTTCCACTCTCTGCCATCTTAGTTTTGGCATTTGTATCTCACTTGGTGAAAGCCATCACTTACTTTCAACTTTGAAGAGCCCACCTAGCAGTATGTTAGTTCTATCCTCTGTCATCCTTGCAGGGCGTATTACCTGTATCATGACAGAATGCTTGCCATGAACCATACATACATGGCTCTTGCCAGTACTTGTTAGCTAAGTCCTGTAGTTCCTTCAGCACATTATCCTTTTTCTCCCTTTGTAGGCCCAGCACATATCTGCCTAGATTATACGGCGACTTATGCCTTTTAGTCTTTCATCAAGACTGGAGGCAGAGTGGATCCTAAGTGACTGGGTTGTATATTGTCTTACGAGACAGAGGCCTGCACTGTTTGCAAGGAAAAGGGAAGGACTGACCTTTAGTATGAAAGAGTGGACCAGTTTTGAAGACATAAATAATACAGAGGAATATATAGATTAAAATTTTTCAAGTGCATTGACCCGGTTTTCCTCATCTCAAGCCTTCAGGCTGCACCCCTTCTCAATCAGGACCCTGACTCTGGCATAGCAGATTTGCTGAGGTCGATAATTCAATCTTCTCTAGAGTCTTCTCTGTCTTTTAAATTAAGTCCTGGGTCTGACCCTCAGCTTTTTATATTTGACTATAAGAAATGAGAGTCTCTTCTAATTCAGCCAAGGAGAATATTCTGGCTTTCACATTTTGCTTTAACCTGGTGATTAATCATATCAGCTTTTCTTTGTCTTTCCCAAGTAAATTGATAGCATTCAGTAGCAGCCGCCATCCAATTTCATTGTCCTGTATTTACTGGCTTTTTCTGAGTCTCTCAAGTATCTGAGTTATTGTATTCATCAGGGCCTTCCCTTTTACTGATGGGTTATCCTAGTTACCACTAGTGAACATTTTAACAACTGCCCTGCTACAGTTCACCAGGGAATGTCAGCACTTCATCTCCCACCCATAATGGGCAGGAGATGACCAAGCTTCCAAATCTCCTTTAGGGTCTGTTTCTTTGGGCCAAACAACTCCTTGTACCAACTGTCTTAGGTCAGACTTCATTTCCGGTGAGCAGAATCTTAAACACAGATTTGAATGAAAGAATGTTAACATGCTTGGGATTAACACCCGGACAGGAGTGAAGTAACACGAATGAAGAGAGAGAGAAACAGAGCTGCAAAGCTGTTGTCACACAAGGCTTGGCCAATTCCATGGAGACTACAAAAACCGCAGTGGTTCTTACTTGTCCCCAGACAACACAAGGGAACCAAGCATTTGATTACCTGCATGAGTCAGTAAATATACATGAGCTACCCCAGGGAAGAAAGCATAAACACGGGGAAGGCAAATCCCTTTGGCTGAGAGCATTCCTTGGGGATGGAATTAGTTATAAGCAGTGCCTGACAACTCTTTTGACAGTTGGGGAAATGATCTCAGAGGAAGGTTCTGGGTGATATACCACCCCAGCCACTATAAATAACTTGGTGGAAACTTTTTATTAAAGTGATAATCTTCTACTTTAATATATTTGTACATCTGTCTCCAGGTGCTGAGTTTGTAAAGGATGATAACAGCATGTAAAATCTACTAAAAAGAGATCCATTTTAATTTATAATATAACCCCTCTAGCTATAGAAGAAAAAAAGGCTTCTGCCCTATAATAATGTTCTTTAAAATGTCTTTCTGTTTTCTGGGAGTAAAGAACCAAGAAACAGAGCTCTATACGAGAAGTCAGTAAGAATTCTGCAAGAAAAGGGTATGAATCTTAGATTCATTTATCTTAATCAGTATGTTTTCACACATTATTCCCAAACATATAAGCACTTCAAATTGGAAAATTTCACTCTTTTTAGATTTTAAAATATATTTGTACTGAGCATAATTAAGTTTTAAATAGCATAATTGATTTTCTCGTAAATACCTTTTCTATTAAAAAAAAAATTGTAGGATTAACCACTGTAGTCACTAGGCCTTTTAAGTAGACCCTGAGGGCTGAGAAAAGCTGAGTGGGAAGGTGAGAAAAAGGAAAGTACAGATTTCTCATTCAGAAACTTAAGGTTTCTGAATTGTAAGTTAAAAATATGAGTATAAATGGGTTCAGGATTCATGTCTCTTGATATATGGTACGTCCTCTACATCATGCTGAAGCTATTTTCACATGACCTCCTTAATATCACGCAGCCCGATAAATTATCTCTAATAGGTCGTTATGATTTGCTGCCTTCTCAAGAGTCCAGAGTCTCTCTAAGGTTGTAAGAAAGAGTTTGTCTTTGTCAGCAATTGTCTTTGCAAGATTTAGTCTAAGGCTCTCATGAATAAAGATCCATCCATTTCCTGTTCTTATATGTTAACTAGAGAAGTTCATACCCATTATAAAGGGTCAGACAATATTAGACAAAATATCATTCTCTACATTTTTTATCCATTCTATCTACTTTCTCCATCCCATCCGAATTTCTTCCTCTTCTAGTTTTAAAATGAAAGCTCCCATATATACCAATAAATGCAAAATGATAAGGAGGAGAATGTCCAAGAAACAATGAACAAAGCTGGGGAAGGAAGGCAGAGCTCACTGTCGGTTATGTTCTCTCCAATAACGTTCTGTGTTATTCTCAGATTTCATAGACGTGTACAGGTTTATCATATCTGAGAACATGATATACCTATCCTTCTGGTAGAGAAGCAGGTAGATGAAGATTCTGTCTCTTTAATGGGGTAACAAGACTAACTTAAACTCAGTACTGCCCAGAGAGATACTCAATGCCCTCCAAATATGTGACCTCCCTGTCTCAGACCCCCATGCTGGGCAGGAAGGAAGACACAGGTTACCCAGTTCCCTAAAAGCAAGAGTATGATGTAAACATCAATTAAACCAGGGGTCCCCAACCCCTCAGGCCATGGAAGTGAGCAGCGGGCAAGCAAGTGAAGCTGCATCTGTATTTACAGTTGCTCTCCATCACTTTCATTACTGCCTGAGCTCTGCCTCCTGTCAGAGGCAGCGGCATTAGATGCCCCTAGGAACACAAACCCTATTGTAAACTGTGCATGTGAGGGATCTAGGTTACATGCACCTTATGAGAATCTAATGCCTGATGATCTGTCACTGTCTCCTGTCACTTCTAGATAGGACCGTCTAGTTGCAGGAAAATGACCTCAAGTCTCCCACTGATTCTACATGACGGCGAGTTGTATAATTATTTCATTATATATTACAATGAATTAATAATATAAATAGAGTGCACAATAAACATAATGCACTTGAATTATCCCAAAACCATCCCTCGACCCAGTCCATGAAAAAATTGTCTTCTAGGAAACCAGTCCCTGGTGGCAAAAAGGTTGGGGACTACTGAATTAAATGGACCATTTCACCCAAACCCAGCGCAGCAGAGTGATCCACGCTCTCTACCACAGTATGGCTAGGGTTGAGGAATCAGGTCAGGGTGCTTTGAAGGCTAGATACTCTCTCACCCCTCCCCATAACTAAGAACAAGTGTTCTCTCTGACAGTTCTTTCTGACCCCAGAGGCTGAGGCGGTGGGAGGACGGACCCTGGCCCATGGTGAAGACCAAAGGACCTAACTATTCCAGACGCCCAGTTCCAATTACCCCACGTGCTGTATCTCACTCTCAGTCAGTTTTAGTGGAGTAGTGGCTAAACACTGATGGGTGAGGTATTCAGAAAGCTGGGACTCGGAGTCTCTGTTGCAGATTTAGAGAGATAATTCTCAGATAAGGAACATTCAGCAAACTGCATTGGGAAAGAGCTAAATATTAGAACATTCAATGACATTACGAATTGTTCCGCAACTACAAATACAAGAAAAGAACATTTCCTCTCTTCGTTTAAGGATGTAAGAAGAGAAAAAAGTTTGGATGAGGATGGAGGCAAGGTAGGTCAAATAAAGAAGATAAATCATTAATTTATAACAAGAGTCCTGGTAAGGACCACTGTCAGAAAAATTGCTCTTTTGCCAAAGCCTCAGAAAACTTAGTCTGAATCAGCTTCAGTTAGATTATGCTGTTCGGACGAACATTTCCGTGGTTGACTAAGCTGCAATAACAAAGCACATTAGATCTGCCAGACTTTGCTTCATACCAGTTGGGTAGCAACTGACAACTTCCCAAGGTCACATATAAGCAAGAGGGGGCTTCTTGGACACCCAGCATTTTGGGGAAACCCTGGACCCAAGAGGATAATTACACTGAAAAATGGCAAGATCTTCAAGGTAAGCCAGTGCTCAGACAAGTCTGGAACAAGAATAGCATGAAACAAACCTAAGGGTACCCAGAACTATTATGATCAGTAGAATACTGATAAACCAGTTTCCTGGTTGAAAAGGTAGACATGATCTCTAATTTGCAGCATTTGCCAACATCCATTGTGTGAATACTTACACTAGGGCCAATTTCAAGCTACCAGTGTTTTAACAACTGACATGCAAAATTCCTGAACGTTTAACATGTGTCCCTTGGGGGCTATACAAGCCAGTTCTGGCATGCCACAACTTCAATGACAATAAAAGAAACAGGACACATACACACTTACCTTGGCCACAGCAGGCTTAGAATATTCACCTCTTCTTTAATACAGAGTATTAGAAATAAAATAGAAAAACTATACTATAGAGTTTGTGCTGGTTACATTTATATGTTAGTGCTTATTAAGTAAACTATGTATCATATCTTCTGTAGTCTCAGTACATGGCATAAATTCATTTTATTTTACCTCCCTGCCATCTTTATAAAGTTATGAAATAAAGAATTTCTACAGTTACAGGAATAGGCCCACGGCTATGTATGGACTAAGTAGACCCGTCCAACTTCTTATACTAAAATGAAGAAATGAAAAATCTTTCAAGATTGATTAAAAACTCCTGGTCTGGTTATAAAGTACAGTAAATTTTCAAACAGTATTTTCTTTTTCATTATTATTATACTTTAAGTTCTGGGGCACATGTGTGGAACGTGCAGTTGTGTTACAGAGGTATACAGATGCCATGGTGGTTTGTTGCACCCATCAACCCATCACCTACATTAGGGATATCTACTAATGTTATCCCTCCCCCAACCCCTACACCCCAACAGGCCCTGGTGTGTGATGTTCCCCTCCCTATGTCCATGTGTTCTCATTGTTCAACTCCCACTTATGAGTGAGAACATGTGGTTTTTGGTTTTCTGTTCCTGTGTTAGTTTGCTGAGAATGATGGTTTCCAACTTCATCCATGTCCCTGCGAAGGACATGAACTCATCCTTTTTTATTCCTGCATAGTATTCCATAGTATATATGTGCCACATTTTCTTTATCCACTCTATCATTGAGGGACATTTGGGTTGGTTCCAAGTCTTTCCTATTGTGAATAGTGCTGCAATAAATATACATGTGCATGTATTTTTATAGTAGAATGATTTATAATCCTTTGGGTATACACCCAGTGATGGGATTGATTGGAGCTGCGTCAAAGGTATGTCTAGTTCTAGATCCTTGAGGAATCACCACACTGCTTCTCAATGTGTTGAACTTAATTTACACTCCCCACAACGGTGTAAAAGCATTCTCATTTTTCCACAACTTCGCCAGCATCTGTGTTTCCCGACCATTTTAAGATTGCCATTCTAACTGGTGTGAGATAGTATCCAAATTGTGGTTTTGATTTGCATTTCTCTGATGGCCAGATGAGACGAGCAGTTTTCAGAATGTTTGCTGCTGATAAATGTCTGCTTTTGAGAAGTCTGGCAAATCCTGTTTGCCCACTTTTTATGGGGTTGTTTGTTTCTTTCCTCGCTAAATTTGTTTAATTGCTTTGAAAATTCTGGAACATTAGCCCTTTGTCAGATGAATAGATGCAAAAATTTTCTCCATTCTGTAGCTGTCTGTTCACTCTGATGATAGTGTCTTTTGTTGGCAGAAGCGAGTGTAATTAGATCCTATTTGTCAATTTTGGCCTTGTTGCATTGCTTTTGTGTTTTAAGACATGAAGTCTTGGCCCATGCCTACTGTCCGAATGGTATGCCTAGGTTTCTTCTAGGATTTTTATGTCCTAGGTCGTTACATTTAAGTCGTTGATCTCATCTTGGTTGATTTTTGTACAAGGTGTAAGGAAGGTGTTCCATTTCAGTTTTTTTGCATATGGCTAGCCAGTTTTCTCAACACCATTTATTAAATAGGGAATCATTTCCCCATTGCTTGTTTGTGTCAAATTTGTCAAAGATCAGATGGTTGTAGGTGTGCTGTGTTATTTCTGAGGCCTCTGTTCTCCTCCACTGGTCTATATATCTGTTTTGGTACAAGTACCATGCTGTTTTGGTTGGTGTAGCCTTGTATTATAGTTTGAAGTCAGGTAGCGTGTTGCCTCCAGCTTTGTTCTTCTTGCCCAGGATTATCTTGGTTATGCGGGCTCTTTTTTGGTTCCATATGAAGTTTAAAGTAGTCAAACAGGATTTTCTACTTGTGTAATGTTATTCTGAAAACATATGTTTGTTAATGAATGTATAGAAGTGTATTAATATGTCTAAGCTTATATATAAATAATGTAAATTGCTTACAGTTTAAGTACCTTTGGTTTCATTAGAATGTATACTTGTCAGTCCATATGATCCTAAAGGGGAGAAACCATAAATAACATCTATGCTTTAGGAAAAAAAAAGGACCAGAAATAGCAACAAAGTTTCCCTTCAAAACTAACAGGCCTATAGTATCTAAAATGGACCCCCAAATTCCTAACTTCATGGGAACTACAAAGAAACAGGGCTACAAGTATCAGTCATATTTAAAGCTTCAAAGTTGTTATTGCTGTTGTTATTGAGGTGTTGGGTATGTTAATAAGCTCAATTTAATTATTTCTTACTGTATTCATAAATGTTAACATCACTTTCTATCCCATAAATATATAATTATACATTTTCAGTTTACAATAAAATTTTAAAATTAAAAAGGCCCTGCTATTAGTTTCATTTTAGAATTGATTTAACAAATACTTTGCATAAGGCATTTTTCCAGGTGCTTTGGAGGACACAAAGGTGGTCCTTGTTCTTTAGAAATTTCACATTCTAGAGGGACAGAGAGATGTACACAAAACGACATAGTGTAAATTCATTTTGTGTTACCTTCTTGCCATCTTTATAAAGTCCTGAATTAAAGAACTTCTATAGTTACAGGAATAGGCCCGCAAGTTGCAATAACTGTTATCATAGAGGCAGAAAGTCCTCTAGTCACCTAGAGGATGGATGAGGGAAGGATTCATTCTCATTGTGAGATCTAGCAAAACATGTGGGGATTATGAACATGTAGTACGTCTAAGATTTCAACTGTCAAAGACAGACGGAATAAACTCCCAAATTTTGAAGTAGCAGCAAAAATTTTTAAAAAGAGTTTCAGAGGAGAACTTTTACAGGATGCATTGGAGATAAAATGAGAAAGTATGATGGGACAAAACATTGTATATGGTGAGGTAGACGACAATAAGAGATGCACTTAAAAATTATAACAAGGCCCAATAAAGGACAGTCTTAAATTCCATGATCAAAAATTTGGGATTTTTAAAACAGGTGTTGAGAAGCTTATTAACATTATCTGAGCTCATGGCTGTGAAAATAGATTTGTATGGGGGACCATAGCACTGGAAGAGATTTTTTTTTTTTTTTAAGTCTGAACTGGAATTATTGTGTGAAATTTAGAAGTGTTATTTGTAAGGGATCAAAAAAATTAAAACAAGCTAGATTCGTTTATTCAAAAAATTGAATTTATTTTATCATATAACTGAAAATCAAAAGGCTGCTTAATTCTGCAGGCTCAAAAGATGTCACTTCAATCCAATTTATCTTCCTATTTCTACACTACTCAATGTCTGCTTCGTTCTTAACCTCCATGTAATTACAAGATGTCAGCAATAGGTCCAGGCATACATTATACCAGATTTATGACCTATAAAATGTTGAATAAAATGTCTCAATCTTTTTTCAAGAAATTGACAAGCCTATTCCAAAATTCACACAGAAAGAAAAAGAACTTGGCAAAATAAAAATTGTTTAAGTAAAAGTAAAGCTGAGTAACTTATACTGCTATAATCAAGCTAGTTTAATAGATCTAGAGATCAAGGGAATAGAATAAAATCTATAAATAGACTGTTACTTATATGATTAAGTTGCCAAAATAATTCAATGGAGAAAAGAATAGTCTTTCAAGAAATGGAGATGGAACACCCAAATGTCTATGTGGGAAAAAAATAAACCTCATATGTTATCTCATACTATATGCATAAATCACTTCGAAATATATTCTGTATCCTAATGTAAAAGCTAAAACAATAAAATGTTTGGAAAAAGAAGGAAAACAAATATTTGTGACATTGAAGTAGGCAATAATTTTTTAAACAGAAAACAAAGAGCATAAGCTATATAAAGAAAAAAATTATAAATTACACTTTATCAAAATTAAAAACCTTTGTTGTTTGAAAAACACAGTTAAGAAAGCAAACTACGGACTATGGGAAAATGTTTGCAAAGCATACCTAGAAAGGGACACGTATCTGGGATATATAAAGAACTCCTGGGGATGGGGCCAAGATGGCCAACTAGAAAAAGCGGATATCAGAGGCCCCCATCAGAAAGAACCACAATTAGCACATGAATCCTTCACTGTCAACCAAGGTATCCAGGTTCTCTCATCAGAACTGACTAGGTGGCTGTGATCCACAGAAAGGAAGAAAGAGCAGTGTGGTGCACCGCCCACCTGAGAGCCACATGGAGCAGGGGAGCCCCCGCCCCCTAGCCAAGGGAGGCAGTGAGTGAGTGTGCTATCCAGCTGGGGAAACTGTGTTTTTTCCACAGAACCGTTCAACCCACAGATTGCAAAATCCCACTGGCAAGCCCACGTCACTGGGGCCTAGGTTCCCAACCCCGGAGCTGTGTAGATTCTCAACAGCCTGTCAGCTGAAATCTGCATAAGCCTGCCAGCTCCCCAGGAGGAAAGGTGACCAGCACCACAATTGTGGCTGCCTGCTGCCTAAGCCCTTTGAGCTCCTTGGAGGAGGGGCATCAGCCAGTACTGGGACTCATAATTGCCTAACACACTAAGCTTCCTGGACGAGGGAAGGGCAGCATCCATCTCTATAGCTCCAGGCTACTCTTTTCCCTGCTGGAGCCAGGGAGGCTGGGTGGCTCGGTCCCCAAGAGATGTCCCCCAGAGCCCAACATACCACCTGTGGCAGACTGCAGCCAGAGCGCCTCTTCAGGGCTGACCCTGACACATCCTTCTTCACTGGGGCGGGGGGTGCAGGCACTCCAACAACTCCACCCAGAGACTCAGGGACAGAACCCGGATCTCCCTGGGCCTGAGCCCCTGGGTGAGAGGTGGCCACAGTCTCTGCAGACCAGCAGACTTAGCCTTTCTTCCTGGTAGTTCTGAGGAATCCAAGCAGCCCAGATGAGCGGGTTTCCCCCAGCGAAGCACACCCCCTCCACCAAGGGACAGTAAAAGTTCTTCATTAAATAGGTACTGTTCCCTGTGCCACCCAACTGGGCGAGACCCTCCAACAGGGGTTGACAGACACCCTATACAGGAGTGATCCTGCTGGCATCAGGTGTGTGCCCCTCAATGTCAAGGATCCCAGAAGAATGAGCAGGCAACCATGTTTGCTGTTCTCCAGCCTTGTTGAGTGACATCTCCAGGCGCGGAAGCAAACCAGATGAATAGCGCCTAAAGTGAACCCCTAGCAAACTACAGCAGCCCTACAGAAGAGGGACCTGACCATGGGAAGAAAGCAAACACAAAGCAACGATGACAGCATCACCAACAAAAAAAGTCCCCACAAAAACCCCATCCAAGAGTCAGCAGTCTCAAAAATTGAAACTAGACAAACTCATGAAGATGAGAAACAAGCAATAAAAAATGCTGAAAATCCAAAAGGTCAGAGTGCCTTTTCTCCTCCAAATGATCGCAATGTGTCTCCAGCAAGGGCACAGAACTAGATGGAGGATGAGATGGATGAATTGACAGAAGTAGGCTTCAGAAGATGGGTAATTAAAAACTCCACTGAGCTAAAGGAGCATGATCTAGCCCAATGCAAAGAAGTTAAGAACCTTGATAAAAGGTTAGAGGAGCTGCTAACTAGAATAACCAGTTTAGAGAGGACCATAAATGAACTGATGGAGCTGAAAAACACAGTACGAGAACTTCGTGTATCAATAGACAAATCAACCAAGTGGAAGAAAGGATATCCGAGTTTGAAGACTACCTTGATGAAACAAGGCATGTAGACAAGATTAGACATAATAATAATAATGAAAAGGAGCAAACAAGGCCTCCAAGAAATATGGGACTTTGTAAAAAGATTGAACCTACGATTGATTGGAGCACCTGAAAGAGTTAGGGAGAGTGGAAGCAAGCTGGAAAACACACTTCAGGATATTATGCAGGAGAACTTCCCCAACCTAGCAAGACAGGCCAACATGCAAATTCAGGAAATACAGAGAACACCACTAAGATACTCCACAAGAAGATCAATTCTAGGACACGTAATCATCAGATTCTCCAAGTTCAAAAGGAAAGAAAAATGTTAACGGCAACCAGAGAGAAAGATCAGATCACCTACAAGAGGAAGCCCATCAGACTAACAGTGTACCTCTCAGCAGAAACTCTACAAGTCAGAAAAGACTGGGGAGTAATATTCAACATTCTTAAGGAAAAGAATTTTCAACCCAGAATTTCAGATACAATCAAACTAAGCTTCATAAGCGAAGGAGAAATAAAATCCTCTTCAGACAAGCAAATGCTGAGGGATTTCATTACCACTAGATCTGCCTTGCAAGAGCAAGGAAAGGAAAGGAAAAACTAATATCAGTCACCGTAAAAAACACACCAAAATATAAAGGCCAATGACACTGTGAAGAAACTGTATCAACCAGTGTGCAAAATAACCAGATAGCATTGTGATTACACGTTCAAATTCACATATAACAATACTAACCTTAAATGTAAATGGGCTAAATGATCCAATTAAAAGACATAGACTGGCAAATTGGATAAAGAGTCAAGAGCCATCGGTGGGCTGTATTCAGGAGACCCGTTTCATGTGCAAACACACACCTAAGCTCAAATTAAAGGGATGGAGGAAAAATTTACCAAGCAAATGGAAAACACAAAAAGCAGGGTTTGTAATCCTAGTCTCTGACAAAACAGACTTTAAACCACCAAAGATCAGAAAAGACAAAGAAAGGCATTGCATAATGGTAAAGGGAATGATTCAACAGGAACAGCTAACTATTCTAAATATAGATGCACCCAATGCAGGAGCAGCCAGATTCATAAAACAAATTCTTAGAGACCTACAAAGACACTTAGACTCCCACACAAAATAGTGGGAGATTTTAACACCCCACTGTCAATATTAGACAGATCAACGAGATGGAAAATTAACAAGGACATTCAGGACTTGAACTCAGCTCTGGATCAAGTGGACCTAATATATATCTACAGAACTGTCCACCCCAAATCAATAGAATATGCATTCTTCTCAGTGCTGCATGGCATTTATTTAAAAAGTGACCATATAATTGGAAGTAAAACACTCCTCAGCAAAGGCAAAAGAATTGAAATCATAACAAACAGTCTCAGACCACAGTGCAATCAAACTGGAACTCAGGATTAAGAAACTCACTCAAAACCACGCACTTACATGGACATTGAACAACCTGCTCCTGAATGAACCCTGGGTAAACAATGACATTAAAGCAGAAATCAAGAAGTTCTCTGAAACCAATGAGAACAAAGAGACACCATCTCAGAATTTCTGGGACACAGATAAAGCAGTGTTAAGAGGGAAATTTTTAACACTAAATGACCATATCAGAAAGCTAGAAAGATCTCAAATCAACACCCTAACATCACAATTAAAAGAGCGAGAGAGGCAAGAGCAAATTAATCCGAAAGCTAGCAGAAGACAAGAAATAACTAAGATCAGAGCAGAACTGAAGGAGCTAGAAAAACAAAAAAACGCTCCAAAAAACCAATGAATTCAGGAGCTGGTTTTCTGAAAAAATTAACAAAATAGATAGACCACTAGCTAGACTAATAAAGAAGAAAAAAGAGAAAAAATCAAATAGATGTGATAAAAAATGATAAAGGGGATATCACCAATGATCCCACAGAAATACAAATTACCATCAGAAAATACTACAAACACCTTGACACAAATAAACTGTGATAGAATATCTGGAAGTAATGGATAATTTTGTGGATATATACACTCTCCCAAGACTAAGCCAGGAAGAAGTTGAATCCCTGAATAGACCAGTAACAAGCTGTGAAATTGAGACAGTAATTAATAGTCTACCAACCAAAAAAATTCCAGGACCAGACAGATTCAAAGCCGAATTCTACCAGAGGTACAAAGAGGAGCTGGTACCATTCCTTCTGAAACTATTCCAAACAATTGAAAAGGAGGGAGTCCTCCCTAACTCATTTTATGAAGCCAGCATCATCCTGATAACAAAATCTGGCAGAGACACCACCACAACAACAATGAAAAAAAAACTTCAGACCATCACATAAACAGAACCGAAGGCAAAAACCAAATGATTATCTCAATAGATGCAGAAAAGGTCTTTGCAATCCTTTGATATCTCCTTTATCATTTTTTATTGCGTACCCATCTGACAAAAGTCTAATATCCAGAATCTACATGGAACTTAAACAAATTTACAAGAAAAAAACAAGCAACCACATCAAAAAATGGGCAAAGTATATGAACAGGCACTTCTCAAAAGATGACATTTATGCGGCCAACAAACATATGAAAAGAAGTTCAACATTACTGATCGATTATTAGAGAAATGCAAATCAAACCCATAACAAGATACTCTCTCATGCCAGTCAGAATGGCGATTATTAAAAAGTCAAGAAAAAACAGACGCTGGTGAGGCTGTGGAGAAATAGGAATGCTTTTACACTGTTGGTGGGGATGTAAATTAGTTCAACCATTGTGGAAGACAGTATGGCAATTCCTCAGTAATCTAGAGCCAGAAATACCATTTAACCCAGCAATCCCATCATTGGATATATAGACAAAGGAATAGAAATATATTATAAATCATTCTACTATAAAGACGCATGCACATGTATGTTTATTGCAACACTATTTACAATAGCAAAATCATGGAACCAACCCAAGTGCCCATCAATGATAGACTGGATAAAGAAAATCTGGTACATAAACACATGGAATACTATGCAGCCATAAAAAGGAATGAAATCATGTCCTTTGCAGGGACATGGATGAAGCTGGAAGCCATTATCCTCAGCAAACTAACACCAGAACAGAAAACCACACACCCCATGTTCTCATTCATAAGCGGGAGTTGAACAATGAGAACACATGGACACAGGGAGAGGAACAACACACACCAGGGCCTGTCAGGGGGGTGGGGGTCGGGGGGGGGAACTTGATGGACAGGTCAATAGGTGCAGCAGACCACCATGGCACTGTATACCTATGTAACAAACCTGCATATTCTGCATATGTATTCCGGAACTTAAAGTAAAATTTTAAAAAAAGGAAAAAAAAGCAAATTAAAAGCAACTGTTTTTCACAAACACCTATTAAAATTAAGAAAAACTAAGAATAATTCTACAGACTAAGTAGATACTCTACTGAAGTAAATATACATTAGTACAAACTTTCTGAAATACAAAAAAAAAAAAAAGACTCCTATTGCTAGTTCAAGACCAGCCTGGACAACATAGTGAGACCCTATCTTTATAAAAATAAAAATAAAAAATAGCCAGAGGTAATGGAGGCTGAAGTGTAAGGGTGGCCTACACTCAGGAGTTCCAGGTTGCAGTGAGCTACTATAGCAACACTGCACTCCAGCTTGAGCAGCATAATGTGACTCTGTCACTAGAAAAAAAAAAAAAAAAAAAAAAAAACTATTATTCAGGAATAATAGAACAAACAACCAATTTATAAGTGGCAAAATACATTAAAAGATGCTTGATTAATGAATATACCCAGATGGCCAATAAACATGAGAAAAGATGCTTAACACTACTAGCCATCAAGGGTATACAAAGTAAATCCACAATAAGATATCACTATATACCCACAAGAATGACTAAATATAAAAGAACAACAATGCCAAGTGCTAGAGAGAATATGGAGCAATTGGAACTCTCATACATTGTTGGTGAAAACAAAATAGTACAGCCACTCTGGAAACCAGTTTGCCAATGTCTTATAATATAAACATACACTTATATCCCTTAGCTAGCAAGTTAATTATTTACCCAAGAGGAAGGAGAACTTATGCTCTCATGATGACTTGTAAACAAATGTCTGTAGCAGAATTGTTTATAAAACAAAACCTAGGAAGAACTCATAGGATCATCAACTAATGAGTAAATAGACCAGATATCCAATATATATGCAATAAATTTGAACCACGGGATCTTATTCAGTAATAGAACATACTACTGAACACGCCAAAAGAAACCTAAAGTGCTTTATGCTAAATGGAAAAAGCCAAGCACAAAAGTCTACATACTGTATGATTCTTTTTGTGTCTAATTCTAGTAAAGGCAAAATCAAAGTGAAAGAAAAGAAACTAGAGGTCAGGATTGAAGACTTCCAAGGGGATGAAGGAACATTTAGGGATGAAAAATATTCCTTATCTTGAACTTAAAATGAGGGAATTTGTGTGTGTGTATTTAGATTTCACTTCAATACATGTGGGAAAAAATTATTCCTGAGCCTTTCCTTCTCCTTCCCTTGTTCTTTTCTCCTGTTTCCCAAAAATTATAGTCCCGGGTAACTGAAAAGTGGTATTAGACTTGAATTGATGGTTCAGTATCAATACATAATTTTTGATGTGTGTGTTTACGTATATTCTCTTCCTCTGTCTTCTGACAGAACATAAAAGCAGTGGCACCTCAACAGTAATGAACACACTTAAGATCCAGATATTGGTTTCTGACTATCATTCTGCACCAAAATTAGTTAGAACTCCCTTAAGGAAATGACTTATTTCAAAGCACAGCTAGAAAACAGAAGTTCTCAGTGCATGGTAGGTCCTGTCAAAGGAATACAGAAATTAGTTTAAAGGGATTTTCACTGTCTATAACAGAGATAATGTGAGTATAAAGTAAATGATAGTAAGAGGATATAACCCACTGAATAAAATAGGAAGTCAGTCTTTATCATGTATCCATATTGATATAAAGAAATCAGTAAATCAAAAATTTGATGAAGAATGGGATATTTGTATAGTCTCAACATACTTCTACACAGAATGCTCACTAATGTCAAAAGGAAAAGGAGTAGGTCTAAAGTAGGGAAGCTAAGTAGATACTACTTTAATTAAGTGATCAAAGTGAATATTATCAGAAATGTGACAAATTAAAATCTGTTGACCTCCTGATAAGATGTAAAGTGAAGTACATCACATACTGAGGATATATTAGACAAGGCCTGAATGCAATGCATGACTTAAGATTTATTATTTTGCTATAAGTATCATATTGGGTGGGACTACCGGCAAAACTTGAATGAGTACCGAAGATTAGGTGGGGTAGTAGGCAGAAAGTGGTCCTCAAATTATTTACACATCCTAATCCCCAGAACCTAGAATGTTACTTTACATGGTATAAGAAACTTTGAAGAGGTGATTAAATTAAAGATGTTGAGATAGAGAGAATAGTCTGGAGTAACTGGGCGAACCAAATGTAATCATAAAAATGTTTATAATAAAAAGAGAGAGAATTACAAAGATTTGAAGATGTTAAGCTACTGGCTTTGCAGATTGAAAGAGGAGGCTGTAAACCAAGAAATGAAGACAGACTCTAGAAGCTGAAAAAAAGTTTTTTGTTTTTTTTTTTCCTAGATCATCTAGAAAGAATGCTGCCCGGCCTGCCAATATCTTGATTTTAGCCTATTGAGAGCTATTTGGATTTCGTTTTACAGAACTGTAACAAAATAAATGTGTGTAAATTGTGCAGAAACAATTAGGAAATTAATACAATGGTATTAGCACATTGATGTTAACCTCCTAATATTGATAGTTGTATTGTTGCTATATAGGAGAATGTTGTTTTTAGGTATTACTATAAATTTAGAGAATGACGGAGCATTCAGCCAACAACTTATTCTCAAGTGGTTCACAGATATAAAAATATATTTGAACTGTACTTTCAAGTTGTCTGTAAGTTTGGGATTGATTCTCTTTGGTCAAAATTTGTACATATCCTAACTAAATTAGTTTTTGTGGATAAAAGTACGGAACTCCAGGCTTACAATTAATATCCATGAATAGAGAAAACATACTATTGTAATTCTACCCAAAACACTTAGTTTCTCAAATCAAATTTGGAATATACTTTCATAAGAAAGAAAAGTAGAAAGTAGGCAAAGAAACCACAAACAACCAAACTTCACTGCAGGGAGTGAAAACCAGGAGAAATTATTAGAATGGAATTTCAGAGGAAGATTCATTTGGACATACAGAAAAAGCGAAAGGAGAAATCAAGCATAATTTCAGGTTTCAAGCCTGGGTAATTAATTTATTTTCCTTGCATTCATTGAATATGGACTTCAAGAGAAAGAGCAAATAAATGGAAATATATGATAGATTCACATGTGGGGATACTGAGTTTGTAATGCTAAAAAGACAGTTGGAAAGGCCCATCTGATAATTAGTAATATTAGTCCAGATATAAGGAGAAAAAGGAAAAGCTGAAGTATAGATTGAGGTATTAGTCGATATAGAATGAGTGAGAGCCAGGAATAGATGAATATAATGAAAAATGAAATAAAAAAGGAAAATTGAAGAAAATGCCTATTAAATAGAATAATATATGAGGAACTAATGAGTAGGATACAGGTAGACACGAGCATGGAGCAAAAGCATCAGTAGTGACAGTGTAGCGGAGAGGTTAAACAGGAAACAAAATAAGGAAAGATAATTCATATATTTCAGGAAACACTGACTGCTTTAATGAGAAAGATTTCAGTTGTGTGCTTGAGTTTGAAAGAGTAGGATTATGTGGTTAGTATACATTGAGGAAATAAAGCCATCAATTTAGGAACAAGCTCAGGCTAGCCTGCTGGAGGATGAAGAACCCTGTCCTGAGAAATTCCAGTCATCCCAGACATTCCAAGTGAGGCAACCATCAGCCAAGCAGCTCCAGTCTTAAATATATTGATACCATTTTAAGCCATTAAGTTTTGGTTAGTTTTCTGTACAGCAAGAAATAACTAATATGCCTTCAGATAAATTGTTTTAATATATATTTTGCCCAATTTTCTAATTATTCTTGATGCGGATTTAGTCTTAGTTACCTAATCCTCTATCATAAGAAGAGAACATGGCCGGGCGCGGTGGCTCAAGCCTGTAATCCCAGCACTTCGGGAGGCCGAGACGGGCGGATCACGGGGTCAGGAGATCGAGACCATCCTGGCTAACACGGTGAAACCCCGTCTCTACTAAAAAAATACAGAAAACTAGCCGGGCGAGGTGGCGGGTGCCTGTGGTCCCAGCTACTTGGGAGGCTGAGGCAGGAGAATGGCGTGAACCCGGGAGGCGGAGCTTGCAGTGAGCTGAGATCCGGCCACTGCACTCCAGCCTGGGCGACAGAGCAAG
>NW_016803334.1:3016987-3019844 GCF_001698545.2 Rhinopithecus bieti
AAAAAAAAAAAAAAAAAAGAAGAGAGCATTTCTGAAAATCATTAATATATTAAAACTTTATGCTTACAACCTTAAAACATCTTTGAATGAAATTTTATTTTATTTATTAATTATTTTTCATATTTTCTTTCTTTTTGAGACAGAGTCTCACTCTCACTCAGGCTGGAGTGCAGTGGCATGATCTTGACTCACTGCAACCTCCATCTTCCAGCTTCCAGTGATTCTCCTGCCTCAGCCTCCCAAGTAGTTGGGATTACAGGTGTGCACCACCACTCCTGGCTAATTTTTGCATTTTTAGTAGAGACAGGGGTTTCACTGTGTTGGCCAAACTGGTCTCAATCTCCTGACCTCAAGCGATCTGCCTGCCTCAGCCTCCCAAACTGCTGGGATTACAGGCATGAGCCACCAAGCCCAGCTAAATGGAATTTTTAAAAATTATTATTTGTACAAATTTATGGGGTACATGAGAAATTTTGTTACATGTATGTAATGCATAGTGATCAAGTCTGGGTATTTAGACAGTCTATTACCTGAGTATAATATATTTTTGTTAAGTATAACGTCATCCTATTCTGCTATCAAACATTGAATTTATTTCTTTAACTATATATATGTACTGTGAGGGATATTTTTAAAAGGTTAAAAAATAAAGTATTACTAAGCGCATAACATTAAAATTCACAACAAATTGCATTAATATCCATAAATTCTTAAACATTTGTTACTTCTACTATAACATCCTCCAAATCAGTAAATAAACAACTTTAAAAATACATATTAAACATAATCATGCATACAAAGCACTAATCATGTAATTTCCTTTTGAATTTTAGCCATTGCCAAATTGTTAGAAAATATTTTTTCAGCTTTAAAAAGTTTAAATAGGAGAAAAAATCACCTAATAAGATAGGCACTACCAAAACCCACAATGGTTATATCTCACCACAAATAACCTAATAACCTAATGATGCATAGATCAATAAGCATTTTAAAATGATACACAAACACAAAATAAACTTGTAAAGAGAACTTGTAATAAAAAATATCAAGCAAAATACTTTGATTGTAGGTTGTTGGAGATAGGTTTGATGGGAAATAGGCAGTTGTTTTTGACCTTGAGGACAGTCATAAAAGTAGCCCAGCAGCACAAAATCAATCATAATAAACTGGAAAAAAAGTTTGTAAATAAAACTAGTGAGGAATTGTTTTTTTTTTTTTTTCAACTTTTCCACAAGGAAATGCAATGATAAATGTCCAGAAAAGCAATAAAATAGTTCCTTTATTTTAAACTAAGGAACATCTTTATGAAAAGGATGTAGAAGAGAATCTATCAGAAGAGAAAATAAGAATAAGCAAAGTTATAGAAACATGGAAAAATAATTATGCCAAATGATTGGTACCTGTTATTTTATGATGCCTCTTATAAAATGCTTCAGTACTGCATATTCAGTTTGACACACTAGCAATCCTAAGCTTTAATAAAACAATGAGCAACAAAACCCAATCGGAACTAATGATACGGCTAGTTTGCCCACAGGAGGTAAAATATGAATCTATAATGCTGATTGACTTATTTCAATTTTAATAAAAAATGGCTAGTATAATTATAGACTAATATGTAAGTAATAAGTCTGGATCTCATCACCACTGGATAACAGAACTGTTATTGTTGTGAATTAGATTGTCTAATACAAGTTTTTGAACACCTTATCCGAAGCAGGGTGATTTATTGACTACCCATATCATCTACAAGCTCTAATTTAAGTTGTAAGAACAACTGCTTCTGTTGTAATTAATTCTGGGCATGGAGTTAATCAGGCATTCATCTTTATTGGTTTACTACATGATTAACATGCTCTTGTTTGTTAGGATGGAAAAGAAATAGCATGCCTGATTTGGACAGGTCAGCTATTATAGGTCTTTCAAACTTTACAACAAACGAAAAGGTTTTGTTGTTTTGTTTTGTTTTGTTTTACTTCAAAATCATGGGGAAAATATTTTTATATTTCCTTTTCGTTTAGAGTGTTATGCTGGGGAAAAGTTTATAAAAGGAGGAGAGACAATTCACAAAAAGGCACTTCAGATTTTAAGTTTAGTACAGAGAAGAAAGAACCTCCCCCCAAATTATATGATGAAAGGAAAGAACGATGATGTTGGTGTGTAGATGAGGATGAATCTATTATAATTGAAATATCTGAAAACATACTCTTGCTCAAAGGATAATTAGGGCTAAAATATGAAGGTGGAGTGGGGGAGGGGTACAAGCACTGTAATGAATTCTGATAGTTTTTCATGTTTGAAGGATGCCAACAAAGCAATGCTGAAAGGTGAATTAATCCATTTATCCTTCTAGCAAACTCGCAAGTGGGCTTCACTAAGGAATATTGCTGAATATGTCTAGAAATTTGCAAATGAAATCAAAGCAAATTAATTCTCACAGGGTGGTGATTTTTTTTTTGCATATATTTTCCCCAGCATAACACTCTTCGCATCAAACACTTTGGAATAATGCCTATTGAGGGATGTGATGTATTCTCACATCACAAGACATTTAGTACATGTAGATAGGTATGAGTTCATAGAGATCATATATTTATTTCACTAATGATCTGTCAACCACTCTCTCTATTTTAATAAATGGCTAAGTAGTTACCTAAGCAACAGACTAAAGCTTTTTCAGGAAGGGTGTGACCACCTTGTCCATTTTAAAGAAAGCTGAAAGCAAATATATTACCCTAGTTCTAATATGATCCTAATAACAGATCGATTAATAAGTGATTACCTGCTTTACATAGCTTTTATTGCCTCATTAAGTTTTGAAAATGCTTCGGGAATGCAATATCTCTTTTCATTTGTT
>NW_016803334.1:3022352-3027904 GCF_001698545.2 Rhinopithecus bieti
ATGGGTTGAATATAGGTGTTCGTATTTTCAATTTATTAAATAAGGTATACATATAATCCCAGGAGTGTTTCTATTTAGTTGTGTTTTATGCTGCATCCAACTTTACCAACAATCATTTACAGGAGAATTATAATTGCCTTTAAATATTCTTTACCAGGTCAATTATTAGGAATATATGTTCATATGCTTGGTTACTATGCAAAATGAGATCAAAATAATTCAGCCATCATTGAAACTCCAGATGATGTGATTAACATCAAATATGAATGACAATCTAACTTTTTGGGAAAGGAGACTAATCACATCCAGAAAAGCTTCGAAAAGGCCATATGATTAAGGGGAATTTGAAGATAACTTGAAGTAATGGAACAAATATATACTGAGATTTCACAACTATAACTACAACTGAGAGCTGAAAGGTAACACAGTTCATAAGGAATAGGATCAACAAACAACAAAACAAAACAAACAAATTACTACCTGCTATCAGATCATAAACTATATCAGATTCTCACTATTTTTATGTCCTTCTAAATGACTCTTGATCCAGAGAGACCTTTTATCTTTCATCTCAGTTTAGTTATGTCTACTGAGGATAGAATTTAAACTATACTATGTTATTCCTTGGTCTAGTTAATATTCCATTTAATATTCAAATAGTGACATATTGTATCTATGGAATAAATTCACATTGTCTCAAGCTGTGGATAACACTTTTAAAAATAACTTCAGCCTGTAAGGACACTGTACCTCTATCTTTAATATTAGAATATTTGTTATTTAAAATGGTAAATAAAACGTGGTATTAAATCATTACCAGCAAATCACGTTGCTCCCCATTCCAGCTTTTGTTCAAATTAATATCATAAGTCTTCCAAGCAACACCAAACAAGTACATGTATTTATTATGCTTTAATTAGTTTTATTTCAGTAGTCACTGTTCAAATGTACTGGACTATTGGACAAGAAAAACAAAATAGAGTTTGTTGTAAAACCTGCTGGAATATATTTTTGTATAATTAGTTTCTAAAAAATGGCAATATAACATGTAACTCTCAAATGAAAATTACTTTTTTAGTTACATATGCCAAGCCTCAGTTAAACTATTCCCTTGTGTAGCAGTACATTTTCCAGGGATTTAAGTGTAAAATCAAACTTAGAAATGGCTGTAAGGTGTTCTTTTTCTTAATATTATGGTGTTGAAAATCAAGACTATTAAAATAATAAAGTAAAATCCTTTAAAAGAAGAATAAGAAAATTAATGTAATTAGCTGTACTATTTCAAGTAATTTATGAAATAATTTTTTTTCAAACTTGGATGGGAGAAACGTAAGGGGGTGTTTAAGAGAACATTTTTCCCATTATATTTGCAGTCAGATATTACACACTGACTGCAACCATGGTTAAACTGCCACCTGAAATATCTATGAAAAGTGTCTGTGTTATATTCTGCACAGCACCTGTTAAATGCTATATTTGAAAATGGTTTAAAAAATGTATTATTTTATGACTTTACATAGGAAGATTCTCTTCCTTTGCAAAAGCAACCAGATCATAAACATTTACTTAGTAAATACTTTAATAATGATATTAACATATCTTTCTGTAGTTAAACACCATTGAAACAAATTGTTCTTTTGTTACTTGCTAAAACATGAACAAGTTTTAGAACAAATAATTTCCTATTTAATCTATTTCATTTTAGTGTAAAAAAAAAAGGTTACCTTGGATATCTGATGCTCAGAAGTTGTATCTGTCTTGAAGGAGACATTAAATGAAAATGAAATGTAATCATCATAAAGAAAATTGATAATGGATTTGTAAATACAAGGAAGAACAACAAGTAATTTCGTTCAAACTCAAAGAAAAGGATGGACCTACAATAGCAAAGTTTAATGGATTCCTTCAATCATGAAATATCCTGTTCTCATACAGGGGGGCACAAAGAATTCCATTATATTATATGCACATCTTTAACTTTTCCATTTTCAAAGTAGGCTTAGAAAGAACAAAGGACTTAGAACTGTTCAATGACATTATTCTAGAGGAAGTACTCGACTAGGGGTTCCATTTTGCCATCTCAAAGGGAATTTTTTTTTTTTTTTTTTTTTTTTTTTTTTTTTTTTTTTTTTAGCTGTCAGAGTGCTTTTAGCCTGTAGATAGTGTATGAGCAGGGAGAATTCTGTTTGTTCTTTTAAAATAGTCCAAAACATTTCAGTCTTTGTGAAAATTTCTTGGAGTTTAAATAGGAAATAAATTCAAAGTCAAATTCTCTATTAAGCCATACATGTTACTTGTTTCTTATTCCGCTGAGAACAGTATATCATAGATCTACTGAGGCTAAAATAAGCTCAATATACAGATGGGAATAAACTATAGAAAAGTCTTTGATTTCACCTGAAAGTCAAACAGATCTTGAAGTTATACAAGGACACTTTTAGTTTATCTTTTATTTTAAGGTTAAAATTTGTTATTCTTTCCTATGTTAGTAGTGATGTCTTATTTAAAACCATCTTACAGGAAATTTGTATACATACTATAGTTGTATACATACTGTAGTTGTTCATTTTCTTCCATAAGGTTATTTTAAATAAGACATGACCACTAAAGTAGGCAACTGTAACAATTTTTTTAACCTTAAAAATTGTAAAAATATACAGTTATATGTGTTTGTTTGTGTGTATAAATTTGGGGACCTATGGAAAATACAGACAAACTAAAAAATTCCTGCTATTCATTTAGGAAACATTTCATTGAAATGTTACCATTTTTCAATTGTTAGGGGAAAATGGGGAAGTAAATAGAGTTACTGGGTCAGTGAAGTTGACTTCAAGTAACAAAAATGTGATTTTAAAATTCCTAGTGTAGCAAAGACTCCAATTTAACTTAGCATGGCCTAATATTTAAGATACTATGTGTAGCACTGGCTTTAGAATTTTGAGAGATCTCATTATCATGTATTATATGGAGAAAATGAAACTAAAATATGGAATTAATTTGATATAAATTTAATATATCCTTTCTGGTCAGGCCGTATATCATTTTAGTAATTACTCAATAGTGATAGCATTAAAGTTTATATCATTGACTCCTTAATAGCATTAAACATTCTTCTGCAAGAGGAAAGCAAATTAATATATTTTCCATAAGCTATACAACACAATAAAGGAACTGGGGGTATAATATTTTTTCCAGTTTTGAATGAAGGCCATAATATTTATTCCTCAATTACGAGTATTAATATATGATGTTGAGTTGTAAATAGCTTCAGTAGACATTAAATTTTATATTCACAAACTATACATCTGACAAAGTTGTAATATCCAGAATCCAAGGACCCTAAAAAGTTAAACAAGCAAAATAATCCCCATTTTTAAAAAAATGGGCAAAAGACAGGAACAGACATGTTTCCAAAGAAGACATAATAGCAGCCAACAAACATATGAAAAAATGTTCCATATCAATAATCAGCAGAGAAATGTAAATCAAAACCACAAGGAGATCCCATTTCACAGCAATCAGAATAGCCGTTATTAGAAAGTCAAAACAACATGGCTATTATTACAAAGTCAAAAACAATAGATGCTGGTGAGGCTGCAGAGCAAAGGCAACATTTATACACTGTTGGTGGGAATTTAAATTAGTTTGGCCACTGCAGAAATCAATTTGAAGACTTCTTAAAGAATTTAAAACCGAACTACCATTTGAAGCAGCAATCCCATCATTGGGTATATATCCAAAAGAAAACAATTGTCCTACCGAAAAGACATGTGGACTTGCATGTTCAGTGCAGCACTATTCACAGTAGTGAAAACATCAACCTAGGTGACCATCAGTGGTGGACTGCATAAAGAAAATACGGGACATATATACCATAGAATACTATACAGCCATAAAAAAGAATGAAATGATTTTCTTTACAACAACATGGATACAGCTGGAAGCCATTATTCTAAGTGAATTAACACAGGAACAGAAAACCAAATTCCACATGTTCTTACTTATAAGTGGGAGCTAAACACTGGTACATGTGAACATAAAGATGGCAGCAATAGGCACTAGAAAGTACTAGAGGGAGGAGGAAGGAGTAGGGCAAGGGTACTATGACCAGGACCCGAATGATGGGATCAATTATACCCCAAATCTCAGCATCCTAGGTAACCCAGGTAACAAACCTGCACATGTACCCACTGAATCTAAAATAAAAGTTGAGGAAAAGAAAGAAATTAAATTTTAGATATACGAGAGCGATTATTATCTGAGATGAAAATACTCCAAATATTTCATTTTTATTGTATAAATCTTCAGTCTTTTCTCTTGAAAAGATGGTATTAGAATATTTTAATGGTATTATTTATGATTCAACAAAATGTTGCTGATTTATTTACTTTCTTATTCTCCACCCCCTCACCCCCCACATACACACTGACAGTAGAAGTCAGTGTCTAGTTTTGATATTTTCAAGAACAAAGTTTGTCCATGTTTATCCCTTTAAATCTTTAAAATAATTTTAACTTTTCTTTTTTATTATTTTCCTTCATTACTTTTTAATCACATAATATATAAAACATTCAAAGGGATATTTATATCATATAAGTTATTTATAAAGTATAATAACAAAGTGAACACTTGCCAATCACCACCCAACACAAGAATGAAAACAGTACCATGAATTTTCATTTGCCAACTCATTCCTTCCCTGCTGCAGCCTCTTCATCTTCCCACCCTAGAGCAACTCTACTGATCATATTTCCAAGATAATTCCAAACCGTTTTACAAAGCAGTGAACCAATTTAGACTTTCAAATAAATTGAAATGAGTTTTATTTTCTTCACTATTACATCAGCTCTTGTTATTTGCAAACTTTTAGATTTTTTTTCCAATGTATTGGATAGACAAAAGGCATTTCACTGTGGTATTGATTTGCATTTTACTGATGACTAATAAGATTACATATATTTGTTTTGGCCATATGTCTTTCCAGTTCTGTGAACTGCATGTTGTATCAGTTATCTATTGCTGTGTAACAACTTATCACAAACTTAGTAACTGAAAACAAAAGCAGTCATTTCAGGGTTTCCATGGGTCAAGAATCAAGGAATAGATTCACTGGGTCCTCTGCTTTGAGTCTCACTAGGCTACAGTCAGCTTGATGGCCAGGTTGCATTTTCACCGGGCCATTCAACAGGGGAAGAATATATTTCAAAGCTCCCCCAGGTTGTTGGCAGACTTCATTTTCTTCGACTGTTGGACTAAGGGCAGGGACTTCTTCCTAGCTGTCATCTGGAAAACACCCTCAGCTTCTAGAGGTTATCCCTAGCTTCGAGAGGTTGCTAACAGTTCTTTGCCATGAGGGTTTTCTCAAAATGTTAGTTTACTTCATCACACAAGTAAGAAGTGTCTCTATATTTGTTTGAGTTCTTTGTAGATTCTGGATATTAGCCCTTTGTCAGATGAGTAGATTGCAAAAATTTTCTCCCATTCTGTAGGTTGCCTGTTCACTCTGATGGTAGTTTCTTTTGCTGTGCAGAAGCTCTTTAGTTTAATTAGAA
>NW_016803334.1:3028528-3036584 GCF_001698545.2 Rhinopithecus bieti
AACATCACACACTGGGGCCTATCATGGGGAGGGGGGAGGAGGGAGGGATTGCACTGGGGAGTTATACATGATATAAATGATGAATTGATGGGTGCTGACGAGTTGATGGGTGCAGCACACCAACATGGCACAAGTATACATATGTAACAAACCTGCACGTTATGCACATGTACCCTAGAACTTAAAGTATAATAAAAAATAAATTAATAAAAAAAAGGAGTGTCTCTAGCACATGTCTGCTTGGAAAACAGTCTATGTCATGTAACATAATCCCAGGAATGACATTCAGTCACCGTTGCCATATTCTATCCATTAGAAGTAAGTCACTGGTACTGCCCATGCTTAAGGGGAAGCATGAACAGCCAGGAGGCAGGGACCATGGCAAGGGCAACCCTAGCATCTGTCTGCCATACCTGTTTATGTCTATTTTACTTGAAATTTTTCTTAACAATTTATATGTTTTTGTATGTTAATTTGTCAGCTATCTATATTGTGTATATTTTTTCCTAGTATGCTACTTGCCTTTTCACTTCATTATAATGAAAAACCAGATATTCTATATTTAATGGAATCAAATTTATTAATTTTGTGTGTATGGTTGTTGCTTTTCAAACTTATTTAAAAGAAAGACTTCTAATTCTTTCTAAAATGTTTAATGTTTCGCACTTAAGTTTTAATTAAATTGATAGGTTTTTGTGCTCTATAATCTGTTCTGTTGGTCAATGTATCTGAAGCCTTGCTATCAGATAAGGCAACTGCCCCCTTCCCATAACTTTCCTTCTTCTTCAAGGCTGACTAGGCTATTGTTAGAATTTTTCTCTTTAATAAACATCTTAGAATTAACATCTAATTCATATTTATGAAACGCCTTTGGACATTTTAATTGGGTTGCACCAAAACTACAGGTCAAAGTGAGAAGCTATACAAATTTATGATATTGGGTCTTCTTTCCATGCACATGACATATTTCATTTATTTAAGCCTGTCAATATATTTAATATAATTTTTAAATTTTTATTTGGTCTTACCCATGTCTTTTAGTTTTATTTGAAGATATCTTACATTTTTATTGCTGTTGTAAGTTATAGTTTTAATTATTTTTTCAATTTTTGTTGTCATTGTCAATGGTGTGTAGAAAGACAATGGTGTATTTGTATGCACCGATGTACGAATATATCCCATTATTTGGCTAAACTCCCTTGTGATTCTTAATAATTTGTTCATAAATTCTTTTGGCTTCTCTAGGAATAGGGCCTTATCATTTTCCAATAAAAACAGTCTGACTTGTTCTTTCCAATCCTTACGCTACTGATTTGTTTTATTTTAGTATTAATGTAAATTTCAGCATAGTGTTAGACAGAAATGTAGATGTTTAGCACCTTTTTTCCTGTTATTTCAGGAAATGCTACCAGCATTCCTCCCATTAATAAATGTATCATCCCTTTTGATCCTTCCTTTTGCCTACTTCATGGGACTGAAAAAAGTAGGTATTCCCTCAAGAGGTTGGGAACGTTGTTGACACAATGGCCCAAAATGGATGGCCAGAGTTCTGTTATAGTAAGGAGAGTGTGTTTATGCTGGGAAAGCCTGAATTTGAGCTTCACAGCTCATAAGGGGTGAACACAGCCCTTTACTAAACGTTAGAACACTGCAGGGTGTTGAAACCCATTTGGACATGAAGGTGTCTGTGTAAGAGAACAGCCAGGTGTGGTTATCACAATTCAAGTGGGGTGAGAATGGCATCCATGTGGGAGGGATCAGGAGGCTGACTTTTGAAATCTTTCTACAGTCCTTTTCCACAATTAATAGGGCTGACATGTTACCAAGAGGGTATTGTCGAAATAACGGAATGTAATATCTGAAGCTAGGTTATAAAAGACAATGAGGCTTCTGTCTTATTAGCTTGGATTACTTGCTTTGGAGCAAGCCAATATTGTAACAGCACAAACAGGCCTATGGAGAAATCCTCATTGAAAGAAACTAATGCTTCCTACCAATAGCTACCAAGGATACTAGCCAACAGTCATGTGAGTGAGCCATCTTGGTAGTGCATCCAACAGTCCCAGTCAAGCCCTCAGAAGACTGTACCCCCAGGCAACATGTTTGCTACACCTCTTGAGAGAACCTGATCCAGAAGCCTCAAATACCCTATGTATGTTTCTGTACCCTAGGTACAGAAACACTCTGCGATAGTTTTGTGGTTAAGTTGCTAAGTTTTGGAGTAATTTATTACCACAGTATTATACATGTTTGATATTCTGGCATTATTATATCTTTCATTACACTAGCATATATGAAAAGAAAATAAGTAATAAAAGTTATATGAAATAATCACCTTTCATTCAATGAAATCCAAATCTACACAATATTGGCATAGAATGTTTGTCTATCACATTATACGTTGGAATGTGTGAGGGTGTGGATAGATATTTTCATGCATTGCTAATGAATGTATAAACCATAAAATCCTCTGAAGGGAAAAAGCCTTAACACATACTCAACTGCTCAGTTGGGAGTCTGAGTCCATGTGTTGTTAAACTCTCTCCCCGTATCTCAAAATGCCAAATAGAAAAGAATGAAACTACTTTCACTCACTTCATCCTCCTGTAACAAAAATGGAAAAGAAAATCTTCAGAACAGTAATGAAGATACTTCCTAGATAGGCACATTAAGCTAAAGCTCCCTCCTTGCTTCCTTCAGACAACCAGACCATTTAATGTAGCAAATCAAGACTTTAGCAAATCTTAACTTTCTCTTCTCCCTTATCATGGACACATTTGAAGAGGGACTCCACATTCTTGGAACCAACTGATTTTAACTTCGTTTCTGAACACAGGTCTCACTTCCCCTATTTAGTATGAGCAAACAGACAAACCCAGACATATGAACACGGCCAATCTAAGAGGCAAAACTAATGCTTCCCTGAGTAGTAGTTTTTGTTTTACTTCAGGAAACAGAAGAAAACTAGAAAATCTATAATGTATTCTCAGTGTCTTTAGAGGCTTTGGCGTATTCTAGCAATCAAAGAAACAAAATTAAAACTGTCATGTCTTGGCCTTTCAAATTATTAAATAATTTTAACTGCCTGTGTTAGTTAGAACAAGGGAAACAGAAACTCTTAGACAATGTTAATTGGAGAATAAATTGATATGTTAATTCAGAAGTGAAAGTTAAAGTATGTAATAATAATCAGATTTTTTGATTCAGTAATTATACTACTAGGAATTTGTCATTGTAAGATAATCAGTGAGACATACTAATCTATATATAATGTTTATAGCATATTACTTAAAATAGAAAAAATAATAAAAATGTCTATCAATATAAAATCATTAAATAAATTATATGATCAGGATGCCAGACAACTTTTGTTTGACAAAAATGTAAAGCAATTTAGTTCATAAGTCCTCATTTCAGTTGAGAAGCAAAGAAAAAAATAATTCAAGTTAAAGTAGACAATAACTCTGTCATTAACGTGTTCAATTTATTATTTCAACTAAGTTAAATCAAGATTCTCCATCTTCTCATTCTCTATTTTTCTTTTCCAGAAAGACCTACGTTCCCAGGGAGCTTTCTTAATGTCTCTGATTCAGTAGATAAACATGTGTTTGAGTCACTATCCCTTTTCCTGCAAACTTGCCTGGCCTGGTTTTAAGCAGATTCTGGTATCCACCACATCCACCGCATCTCCTAGTTATGTCCATGGCCTTATTATGTCTTGTGATCTCAAAACCCTTGTTCTCTGAGTTGGCCTAGTCACAATTTCAGTCCTCTACTAGTTAGCTGCTCCTCTCAGCATGTTTTAATTTCTTTCTAACCTGAAACTAACGAAGCTATTTTTCCTGCACTATTGTGGCATGCTTGAGATTTTCCACATAGACACTTCTCTTGCCATGGCTCAGACAGCACTTAGATATCGGGTTGTATGTGAAAACTGTCATAGACCTGCAGACACCACCATTTGACCATGAAAAGTCTTTTGCTTGGGCTCCACTAACCTCACATCTACAGTTTTAGTGCTAGAAGTGGGCAGTGACAACCTTGTTTTCTCTATTGCAAAGCTCTCTAACATCCCATCCCCGGCCAATCAGCTGTACTTACATAATTTTAGAAAGGAAAGTGCTCTTAAGAGAATCACTCTTTTGTTCATATTATAAATACTCACATTAAGTCTTTGAGGCTCTGACTTCTTGAAACATAGGAATCTTATTCTATCTCATCAAAGCCTGGTTCCTGCAAAAGAAAGCTTTCTTCTCAGGATTCCATTTCAATATCCTGTTCTCGGGATACATTTCAAAATTCATTTTGCACTTTAGTTAACACAGTATTTTTTAGGTTGTATATGACCTCATATGCAGGGCAAGGAGTATTTAAAGCTAACTCTGCTCACTGAATAGGGGATAACATGATTAAAATAAAAGGATTGGAGTAAGCAATCTGTTTATGCAAACACAGAAATGAGAATGAAAGAAAATATGCTAAAAATATTTACAGTGGTTGTGTCCATATTGCATTTTTTTTAGGTTTTCTATAAGAATAGTTCAATAATTGATACGTTTCTTCTGTGTTTGATAAAATTATCCTCAAAGATACTCACTTTTTTCTGTGACTATTCTGGACATCTTTTTCCTCACTCTTTCTAATATTGCTATTGGTTTTTGTCGTTGTCTTAGAGACAGAGTATCTCTCTGTTGCCCAGACTGGAGTGCCATGGTGCAATCACAGCTCACTGCAGCCTCTATCCTGGGCTCAAGCGATCCTCCCACCTCTACCTCCTGAGTAGCTGGGACTACAGTTGTCCACCACCACACCCTGCTAATTTTTTAATTTATTTTATTTTAATGTAGATATGGGGTCTCACTATGTTTCCTAGATTGGTCTGAAACTCCTGGGCTCAAGCGACCCTGCCACCTCGGCCTCTCAAAATGTTGGGGTTATAGGCATGAGCCACTGCACCTGGCCTGATATTATTATTGTTAATAAATTAGGATACCTGCTTCTTTTTTTAAGGTGATTTTTCATCCCACTCCCATCACTTGAATCTATGTTCTTCTGGATTAAGAATAAAGCCTTCTAATTTTCCTCAGTGGTACCACAATATCTTGTATATATTTTAAAAGTTTTTTCAATACAACAAAATAAATTACAGGACCTGTAGCATCTAGGCGTCTTTGGACCATGATTTATTTGCTGTACCTCTCACTGCAAACTTAGTTTCTAGACAAGATTTTGCCCATCATCCATCTACTTTTACTTTTTTCATAGTCTTATTTTTTTTTAGAATTGAATAGAACACCCAGTGTTCCTGTAATTCTTACCATTTGATGGGTATGCAACCAAGATCCACCATTAAAAGAAGATATAGGCTGTTTACATCCCTATTCCCTAGTTCAACAGAACCTAAACATAAAAACATTCATGAAGAAATTCAATACCTCTTTCTTTGAAGTATGTTTTTGTTTCTCTTAAAATACTCTATTTCCCCAGGTCCCTAGAGTCTCTTGGACAATACCCAAGAGAGAATTTTTAAGTAACCAATGTGTTTCTTATTTATTGACTGCTGTTGGAGTTTTCCTCTTTAAATTCAAAGTGGCTAAGAACAACTTTCTTCAAGGCAACAGGGAATTTGCTTTATTTGAAAGGAGAATATCGAATTCTAGTGTATGATTCTGATGGAAAAACCAAAGTAAGGAAACTCTAATACATACTGAAAATAGCATGTTCGGATCTGCTACATTGCAATGAAATGATGTCTGTTCCTACAGAAGCTGGCTGCCTTATCTCTTCCTCTCTCAAATAATGGAGTTTGAGAAAATCATTTAAGTAAACTAAAACATTTTCAAATTATTAGATTAAACTTCCACTGCAAATTTTAAGTGGAGCATAATAGGTAGGCCATTGTGTAAACATTCGCCCTCTGTCAGAGTACAAATATATTTTATTTGTCAAGGAATATTTTGGAAGATATTTTTGTTTTATTTCTATTTCTTTAAAAGTGTTAAAGAAGCTTTGATAAATAAAAGGAAAAGGATTTCTAGAGATGCCAGTGAGATTTTTCCTATGAAGTTATTTCAACACTCATTAAAATTTAGTAAAATCTAGAATCAGAGAAGCGTCATGATATTTGCATTTGTTGTGCAGAAGCTGAGTTCTGGTAACTGCCAAGACCGTTTGTTACACAGATTCCTATTCTTCTTCCTTTTTAAAAATGAACAATGGAGCTCTTTACTCCCCCCATTCCATGTTTTACAGCTGAGTCCCATTTTTTATTTACAAGACACCTGCCTCCCCCTTCTCACATCTCTGAAGCAAAAATCGGGGAATAAGAAAGTCCAATTTTAAATTCCGTCAGCACACAAGCCATTTGATGCAATGGATTCCATTTTAGCCACTGTTTCTGCCTACATCCCCCATGTGAGGGGAAAATTTTTTTTTTCCTTTCAAGAGCTGAGCATGTGCACAGGATGTGGCTGAAATTCAATTTGAGTCTGTCCAGGTGTAGGATTATTGGCAGTAGTCCTGGTCCCAGTGATTGACTTTCGCCCCTCAGAGCCTCCCCTGTGTTCCGGAGAATGCTGATGGGTGGCGTTTTAACTTCCCTGAACTTCCAATTTCAGACACCAAAGTGTTTTAGAGAAGAGAGTTTTACACAATTGCAAATGCATCAAATCTCTGCATGGCTCTTGGAAATGAAAGTGTACTGTGAGCTTTACAGGAAAATATAATTTTATAGAGATCTTCGGAGAGAACAGGACAGGAAGGAGTTCTTGGCAACTCCAGCAGTCATTTCCTAAAGGGAAGAAAGATGGTGGTGGTTTAGTTATATGACTGATTCTAAAATCAGTTGAGTTGATTTCTTGAGTTTTCATTATTTTACTCTCAGCCTACTCAAATGAATTACATAATAGTCACAAACTAAATTGGCTTTCTAAAGAAGATACAGCTTCAGAGACCTATTCTTGGCACATAAACTGACATCTTATCTTCTATTCAAAATCAGAAGGCAAGATTCCTAAGAAAGTACCTGATTAGAGAAATTCCACAAACTGAGTAGAAATGACAATTCATTAGTACCCCTTTTCACGTGTGGAATCCTTTAACTGTTATGGAAACACTATTTCCCCTTGCTCATGGAGGAGACAGAAAAACTTAATCTCTACCTCAGTCTCTAAACCATTCCTGCACCTGCCTCTGTGTTCCCAGATGCTTCTGAAGTCAGTTCACAGAGCAGCTCAATAGAATGCAACTTGGGATAAAAAATCTTGCCTCTTTTTAGGGATCCAGCTGGGTCATGATTTAAATTTAAAGGAATATCAAATCAAGTACTGACTGTGAAACTTCACCATCTCCTTTTTGATTTTCTAATGCTCAGTGTGTCAATCTAGAAAGTTATTTAGTTGAGCTGAATAACTACAAAGTGAAAAAGTTTCACCAGGTTACATTCAGAGAGGGAAAGCACTGGGGTAAATTTTAAAGAACAAACTTGGGTGCATTAAAAGATACTTTTCATGATTTAAATTATGGCCCAGCTGGATCCCTAAAAAGAGGCATGATTTTTTTATCCCAAGTTGCATATTTATGTGTATGTATATATAGATAGACATAGATATAGATATAGATATCTGCTCAAAAAATAATCTTACAAAACATCTTAATGAATAATTGTGGGGATCTGACATTTGTCATTGGTCATATAATTTTATATGTTTTAATGAAAATAGTTTTTCAATTTCCGTAACCAAGCAATAATCATTAGCTTATATTAGATAAATAAACAATTGCTTATATTAGATAAATATTTGAACTCCATAAAAAGTCTAGAATAAAACTGCAGCCTGTAATCACGAAGCTAAGGGAGAGAATTAAGATTCTCGGGGGGGCGGAGCAAGATGGCCGAATAGGAACAGCTCCAGTCTCCAACTCCCAGCGCGAGCGACACAGAAGACCGGTGATTTCTGCATTTTCAACTGGGGTACTGGGGTCATCTCACTAGGGAGTGCCGGACAATCGGTGCTGGTCAGCTGCTGCAGCCTGACCAGCGAGAGCTGAAGCAGGG
>NW_016803334.1:3040647-3069707 GCF_001698545.2 Rhinopithecus bieti
AGGGGGGAGGGGGGAGGAGGGAGGGATTGCATTGGGGAGTTATACATGATATAAATGATGAATTGATGGGTGCTGACGAGTTGATGGGTGCAGCACACCAACATGGCATTAGTATACATATGTAACAAACCTGCACGTTATGCACATGTACCCTAGAACTTAAAGTATAATAATAAAAAAAAAAAGATTCTCCAGTACATAGAATGTCAGCATTTAGCCACTCACCCACAATAGAATTATTTCTCAAATATGTGTGTGTATATACATCTTCTTCTCATATTGCGAAAGCGGGTACCAGATGGTAAATTTAGGAAGAAGACAGGGAACGATTGGTTTAGAATATCAAACTTTTGAAGAATATGAGTAAGAGGAATAAGCAGGACCAAACAAAAAGTATCTATTATTTAGATCTAGGTAGGACTAATTTTATTACCAAGCAGTTAACCAAATTTGTATGTCTCATAGCAGAAGTAAACAATTAAACCGTCATGTCTGCTTCTTTTCATAAATTTGTAGTTTAAATAACTAAAGAGAAAGATAGGAATGGGTTGGGAGTTGTAATTGATGTACATTTAACTCTCAACTACTGTGTTTTAAATAACAGTCTTATGTTTGTATGCTGAAAATGTTAAACATGTGATTCCTTTTATATAATCTGGGTCAATAAAATTGTCTTAAATATAAAAACTTGACAGCAATCAATGATCCATACTTGAAGAATGGGAAAGAATGGATGACACAGGAAAAAAAAAAAAAAAAAAGATCAATTTATTCTTCATCTGATAGTTGATTGATTGATAAATATATAGCTAGATGAATTACTTGGCTCTGAAAAAACAAGAGGCCAAGATTTTTTATTTTAAATAGGCATTATTCAGGCAGTTTACTTCCTGTGAAAACTAAACAAGGAGAATACAAGTATTAAAGATGTTAAATTTCCAGCTATAAATGTCTCATTCAAAAAAAATTTTTTAAGGGAGAGAGAAAGAACAATCTTGAAACGTGATCCTTAAAACACTATTTTGAGTTCTGAACATTTCAAACTTGTTTTTGATAACGCAGAACTTCTCAGGGATGAAAGCAACCTCCAGGTTAAGCAAATATATTTTATATGTGGGTGCTCATGGCTTTTGGCAGTTACACCAATGTCTTTCTGATCTGTCATTTGTGTACATATCCAGCTTCTGGTTATCATACTTTCAGCATTAAGTACTTGAACCTCTCATCCCCCTCTCTTCTTAGCTAAGTGATCCCCTTGTTTTATCTTGCTGTTATAAATCTTTTTCTGAAAAATTTTCATTATTTACACCAATTGTGTTTGAACCTCACAATACATGAAGAATCTGATCAGAAGTCACATGAACAGTAAAATTTACTAATATATACCAGAGACTTAGAATAAGCAGTATTGCTTATCGTGATCACCTTGTTTTACAAAGAGTAATATTTTATTTTATTTTATTTTATTATTATTTTTTTGAGACAGAGTCTCGCTCTGTCACCCAGGCTGGAGTGCAGTGGTGTGATCTCAGCTCACTACAACCTCTGCCACCTGTGTTCAAGCGATTCTTGTGCCTCAGCCTTCCGAGTAACTGGGACCACAGGTGTCTGCCATTGCGCCCGGCTAATTTTTGTATTTTTTTGTTTAGGATAATTATATCAGAGCAGACACCAGTTCAATTAGACTTCTGTACCAGGGGGTGGCAACTAAATATGAGTCTGAAGTTGAATATTAATTTTTTGTTTTTTTTTTGTTTGTTTTTTTTTTTTTTTTGAGACGGAGTCTCGCTCTGTGGCCCAGGCTGGAGTGAGCGGCGCCATCTTGGCTCACTGCAAGCTCCGCCCCCCGGGTTCCCGCCATTCTCCTGCCTCAGCCTCCCGAGGAGCTGGGACCACAGGCACCGCCACCACGCGGGGCTAACTTTTTGCATTTTTAGTAGAGCCGGGACTTCACCATGTTAACCAGGATGGTCTTGATCTCCTGACCTCATGATCTGCTCGCCTCGGCCTCTCAAAGTGCTGGGATTACAGGCGTGAGCCAACGCGCCCGGCGAATATTAAATTTTATACATAATTATATTACATGTATACACACACATATTTACGTATACATGCATGCATATCTTGATAAATTATAGAATGTTTTTAGCAGCATCATGTAACTCTGACTCTCATAGTTTTGTAGTGTTTGCATTACAAATTAGAATCCAATCAAGAAGGACATTAAATTATTAAAATATCCATTGACATCTTTCTAAAAATGTAACCAATAACTCTTATTTGTAAAACATTGTGTTTTGCCCACATAGAGGATTCCTGTATCTTTCTGAAGACTTTCAATATTTGGAAAATGACTGATTGAATAGATGCAGATAATAATATGAAACGGGTATCTTTAAACACCTTGCAGGTATTATCAACCAGGTTTGATTGTAAACATAAGAAATACTTTAAGCTTAGGTGAATGTACCAATATTACTATGCATAAATGTTTTCCTTTGTAAATTAATTCAAAACCGTAATTCATTCCTTGATGCTCTATCGTTATAAATCATTAATCTTACTAATCAGGAACATATAAAATGAAATGTTTCTATACAGTAATTTGTCATAGCGTAGATTTTGAATTTGGAAGATGAAATTTGTAACTTACTAGTAAGCCACCTCTAAATGTTGCAGTGGTAACATGTCACAGCCTGCCCAAGCTTTTTTCTTCACAATTGTATGCTGCACAGGCAAATTTACTACTAAATGTTTCTGCAGAAGCACTTCTAGTGTTTTAGAATTACAACTTCATCCCATGCATACAATATATTAAGTCCCGTAATTGTTTGAAAGGTTTTGCTTCTTTGAAAAGTGACATTGCCTAGGCCAGGTTGCAACTGATTAAAACTGAGCTCTAATTGAGTGCATTTGTTAAAGTTTTCCATTTAAATAATTGAGATATGGCCCTGCAAGCAGTGGTCCATATCAACTATGTCATATTATAAATGGAATGGAGCTTATGTCATGGCCACCTTTGGATAATTTGTGCAATTGTCTGTGAAGTGCTGCTAGACAATTTCTGTGAGTGACTATTCTTGTCTTTTTATTCAAATAAGCTTTGTAATAGGCTATTAAGCTTGTTTTCTAGAGATATACTTCAATAATTTATACAGCATTGCAGTCAAAACTGACCCATCACTTGTTTTTAGCAATGTATCTTCCTAGAAGTTTAATGATTGAGTAAATTCACAGGGTGAGATCAACTAAATATAGAAAATCTCATAATCTCTGTCCCAGAAGTGCTGAAGCACATTTAGTAATGAGAGGAAAAGTTAAAATACTGATAGCTAACAAAAGATAGAGCAAAAGTTTTAGCACATATAGCAATAACAAAGAAAACACACCACTTTAAAAATATGTTTGTAAAGGTCCTTCAACTTTGATGTAATTGGGCTTTTACCATGTGCTGATCTTTACTACTGATATTCTAAAGTCTTACACTTCTCCTCTCCCCCACTGAGATCTGCCCTGTCATGTACTTAGTCAGAGGTGATTTTATATTAGGGCTATGAAACCTCTTAAAATAGCTTTTTATTATTTATGACCCACAGATCTGTATCAGAGGCATTGTTCAGTTCAGCACATTGACACCGCACATAAGGATGGCTCAGATTACCCTGAGATTATCAATGCTCTCCAAAGAGCTGGCTTCAAATCATTCTGGAAGCATCCACAGTAAATATTTCACTATTGACCTAACAGTGATTAAAGAGATTGCTGTTATTGAACAGAGAGGAGTCAGCTGCTCAAAGTTTGAATTCTCTCCAAAATAAAGAGTTGCCTTTGATTGTCTTTGACCAACTTCATTTTTTAGGAACAGTCCTTGCATCATCAGTGAACAAACATACTTTTTGAGACAGACATATGGGGACAGATTGTCTTCTTTTTCACTATGACAATTTCTGTTTTAACATAATGAAGATTTAGAAAGCTAACTGATAGTCTGGGCTAGCTCTGTAGGTGTTTTCTGATCAGTTAGCCTGGAGTTGTGCCTTCCGAGATGTTACATCAGACAGATCTCCTGAGTTACCCACAAAGACACAGAAGTCACCAAACGGGCCTGTTCAAGGGTAGAGAGCTGGAGACACAACAATACCACAGAGGCTGTGACAGAACAGAGCTTTCATCTCACCACAGAGTTCCTATGTAAACTTTTACAGCTATATGAGACATGGCAATTTCAGTTCACAGAGGTTTAAGGGAATCTTTGTTTTTACCACGCATGGTAAAAGCTTTAATGTGAGTTTGAGGTTCTAATAAATTTGAAATCTCAAAATAAAATCTGGCAACCACGTGTATGTTTGGTGTAATGTCCACTAGCATTAATATAACTTAGCCTTGAACACATCCATTAGATAGTTTATACAACTAAGTATTTTTAAAACTATCAATACATTTGAATTATATTAGTATAAACCCCTCCATAAGGCTTTTATATAGTCTTCTGGAGTCAATAATTTCAATCTACTGAGCCCAATTATTAAAAAAAAAAAAAAAAGACATCCTTTTCTAATGAGAAAAATTACTTATCTCTACATTTAATGAAAAAAAGGTCATTTTGGGGGTTAGGGGTAAAAATAACATTTTTGCTAGTTTCCTTTTAAAATGTTGTTTTGCTTCATGTAATTCAGCAAAGAGGATTTGGTCTCTCAACATAACTGGCTACATGATCGTTTGAAGAAATTATATCAGTTAAATGTCATGCTAAAAAGTGTGGAAGAAATTTGGATGAAAATTAGCCTGTAAATAATCTTGTATCCTCTCAAAGGAAGCAGTTACCACCCTGAACACACTTTCGGTGATTGCTGGGGTGAACACAATTGTGATCGGTTTGTTGACAGATTCTGATTCATTATAAACTAACCTTCCTGAGAAAGTCGTCACAAGATTCTCCGGTGAATCACTCGTGCTGGAAACTATTAGGGTTTCTTATGCAGATAGGTACCCAGCATGTGACCCTAAAACAAATTGCCCCTTCTTCCAGAAGGGAAACTGCCCTGAAATAGATTGCCCATTTATTCACCCACTCTCTAAACCGACACATGCTGATTGAAAATTCCAGGGCATGACTTTTCCTGGAGCTGTCCTCTATCTTAATTTTAGCTGTCCAGAAAAAGACAGGACATCCAAGGTTTTTCATCCCCTCCTCTTCAGTCCCACAGAAACTGCTGTCATTGTGTTACTTTCTGCTGGCCAGGCAGGTATGAGGCTTCCACTGAGGTGGATGTTAAAACAGCCACATGGGTCAGCAGGCAGATGGAGAAAAGGACTAGGGGAAGCGAAAGAGTGCATGCTTTTTAAAAAGACAGCATACCGCGGGGTCACACATATGCTGCTGGGTGATCTGACACTGCAATACTGACAGTTGTTAGATGGAAATTTAAAAGATGGGGGGTTTTGTAAAATTATTTCAGATAGTTCAGTGCTTCTAGATAATTTTATAGGGTGCTCTGACATTGAAACATCTGAAGTAAAACTTCCTTTGAAGCCCTGACAAAGGTATAGCCATTTTATCATAAGCCAAACAATCTTATTTTTATAAGAATAATTTATCAGAACTGTGAGTTCCCTGCTGAATCATTTAAGTGAAACTAAGAGAAATCAGGAAGTGAGGATGAAAGACAGGAAGAAAGTTGGAAACACAAGGAAATACTGAAAAAAAATAGATACATATTCTACTCAGTAAAAGTTTTGTGTCATCTCTGAGAGAGGAGTAACCCCGAGAGGTTCCAGAAAGTACAACTCCGCTTGGCAGTGATTAGATTGGTGGTTAGACCACCAGCCCTGCAGAACAGTATGACTTATATGCTGTTTTCCAATACCAGGACTGGAAATCTAATTTACAGTACCCAGCCCTTTTCCAAACACCAAGGTCTCCATCTAAAGAATGTCATGCTGTTAGGAACACAACTATTTAACCTCGACGGCAGCAATTCTTTATGAGCAAGGTTCATCCTTCATTCTCTGCAGTTTGGCTACTAGATGGATTCCATAATACTCTCTCAGAATCCAGGTACACTGGGGCTGCCTTTATGCATAGGTGGAGAAGCCACCAACAGCATCTAGTGGCTGAAGCCCAAGACAGCTGACGTCTACAGTGACTCAAATTGCCACACTTTCACTACTTCAAGGAACAGCATTAAAACCAAAACTATCACACTGAAAATCCTCAGGAGGTGGCATTTAAAACGTAAGATACACAAACAGTGCCACTGAGAACTGTACAGGGCAGAACCTATAAGGCCAACACTTAAAGTCTCCTCGAAAGCATTTAAAAAGCATTTTTTTTAATAGGAAGACAACATCTTCAGCCATTATCACCCATTAACTCTTTCTCCCTGTATCAGACAGGGTCCAAGCAGAGATACAGAACGAGCGCGAGATAGATATTAAGAGATTTATTGCAGACAATTGGCTTATAAATTACAGATTATGGGGGGTGACTAGGCATGTTCACAAGCCTTCAGGAAGGAAAGGCTGAAAACTCTCAGGCACAAGCTGAAGCTGCTGCCCACGGCTGACATTTCTTCTTCAGAGAAGCCTCGGTTGTACTTTTAAGACCTATCACCCGATTGAATCAGGGCCACTCAGGAAATCTTATTTAAAGTCAACTGATTATGCACTTAATCACACCTGCAAAATACAGCAATGCCTTAATTAATGCTTGATTAAATAACTATAGATTGGACTTAAGCCTAGCCAAGCTGACACATAAACCTAACCACTACAATTTCCTATCAAAATTGTTTAAAAGTTGACTGCTTTAGTTTTCTATAGTAATAGTAACAAAGAAAACTAATAGCCAGGAGAGAAGATGTCGTCACACCCTGTGTAGTGTAAGTATCCTAGGTCCCTATCCAGAAATCTGAAATAGACATTTTTTAAAAAGATATGAAAAGACTGGGTACATGGTGGCTCACGCCTATAATCCCATCCCTTTGGGNAAAAAAAATGATACGAGGATGTAGCTAAAAGAAGAAAGGTTCTACCTACAGTGGATTCACTGTATTTGATGTAGGAGGAAAGCAATATTTTACATATTAGTGTGTTTTGTTCCTTGTGATTTTCATTTCCTTTAATTCCTGTTTATTTCCTGGTCCTTTCCCCATTTAGACTAAACTCAGAACCATCCATTGTTTCATGGAAGCATTGCAAAATCCCAGTCCTGTGAATGTCAGAAGCCAATGCATAATGAGTAATTCAGAAGAAGAAAAAAAAAAAGTCTGCCAGGGATGATTTTCTCTCAACTATCTCCTAAACTCCAAGACTAGTTAAAATCTGCTTTTATGATTCTGAGGGAAACAGCAGAAGGGTGAGAGACAAAGGAGTGGAAAAGAAAGGCAGGGCCTTGATGGGACCATGGTTAACCTATTCCACTAAGTTTTAATTCAACAAAGGGAGAAATGATAAATATTTCATATGATCTAAAAGTAGAATAACCTGTGTTTCTTATTTCATTAGATTTATCCACACATCTGGATAAATGTGTGAAAAAGGAAACATGTTTTTTGAACCTACCATGGGAAAGATCAAAAGAAATATCTTGGAGGACTGTGACCATCCCATAGCATGTGAACTGAAACTATCCCCATAATATGCTATAAAGGAGCACAGCATTCTCAAAGAAGAGGAGACTTCATTTTGTTAGAAAAACAAATGATATTTATGTGAAATGGTCTTGCCTTGGGGACTATTTCAGTATTTGTTGCTGTGGAACTAATTTAACCTAAAATTTTGTTAGATCAGTGTCCTTTCTACCAACAGGTGACATAGAATATTTATAGCTCATGTCTTCACCACCTCATTCTATAACTTAACAAACATGTTTACCACAGACTACCCTAAATCATGTCAAAGTTTGAATCTGAGGCTTCTAATTAGATGCCCAAATCACTTCATTAGGTTATTTCCATAGTTTTTTCTTTGTAAAATGGCTATACTTTGGAAAGACAATAAGATAAATTCATGCAACAGTTTTATTCCCGAGGAAGTAACATCTGCAGGAACTCTCCGATTGCATGTGCTGTCAGTAAGATGCAGGCCTCAGAGTCATAAAAGCCTAACAACACATAGACCTTGGAGTTTGAACTATAATTTGATGACATGTTGCTGCCATTCCTACCTGTTCATCTTCTAGCTGATGCACTGACTTATCTTAACAAGACCTGTTATATCCTGGTCCAAGTTTGCCTCACTGGGAACTCACAACCAAAGAAACTCAACCTTGTTGAAACTCTTAGTTCCTTACCATTAATGGCAGATTTGGATTGCCTGTGGGGTTGCAGCTGATGTGTAACCTCTGCCTCACTCAAGCATATTGTTAGTCTATAGCCCTGAGTGCAGAAATAATTGACAACCTGCTCTATCTCCTTCTGTATAAGCCTGCAGGGCATAGTCATCCGCATTAAACAACTGGTAGGTGACTGCTTCAAATATTGCAGGTTTCTACTGAGTCCTGCTCAAGGGCAAGAACTTTCTGTAGGAGGAAAAGGAAATCTTTATATCAGTGTTCAAGTTTCTGGTTGCATCACTGATCAGGATGACAGAAAGAAGACTGGATATTCTAAAACAGGAGGCACACCCATCTAAATCCACCGGACACAGACAAAAGATAAAATGGGGCTATGTACATAACATTGCCATTCATGTTGAGCAGCTTTTTAATCTATGTAGCAGTAGACATATGTTGTGTTTTTTTTAAAAAATAAGTTCATATACAAAGAGAACCAGAAGATAGGCAGAAAATAGACTTTTCCAATTTGGATAACTTAATTTAAATGTTTTCCCTTTTCAATTATTTTTTCCAAAGTGTAGAAATATTCTGCCACAGTATAATGTTCTTTTATTAGTTATTGGTCACTACACTAGTCATCTATTGGTACATAACAAACTACCCCAATACTTAGTGACTTAAAGTAATTTATTATTCCTCATGTTCCTGAGCGTTGACAGGCTCACCTGGGTGATTCCCTTTTAGAGTCTTTCATGTGATTGCAGTCAGATGACAGATGAAATTGAAGTCATTTGAAGACTTCTTCACCTACATGTCTAGTATCTAAGATGGGAGGAATAGAACAATTGGGAATTGATGGAGGTCTCTTTCTCTCACTTTCTATCCCTGGGGCCTATGTGGCCAGCTTGGGCTTCTTCATGACATAGAATGTTCAAGGTGTTGGATTTCTTATCTAGTGCCTAAGAGGGTCTTCTTGGAGGAAGGAAAATGAATCCACCAATTCTTGAGGCCTGGGTCCAGAAACAGAAACAGCATCACTAATGTAATATCTGTCCATATTCAAGGGGAGAGGTCTCTATATCTTAATAGAAGGAATGTCGGAAAATGTGGCATTTTAATCCAGCGTAGCTACCAATAACAGCAAGTCACTTTTGTTCCATTAGTGTATTTTGCATTTAAAGTACCAGTTAATGTTCCCTAATGATTAATAACGACTTTTTGAGAGTTACATTTGCAAATACTTTATTTGTGACCTGCATGTGATTAGAGCATTGTAGGTTATAAGTTGAAGTCATTTTGACATAATTTGTCAGTTAAGGCCATCTATGGTATGCATTCAGAGTGCAGGTTCAAATAAACATCCTTATAGTTCATTAGTATCATGCACATTATATATTTTATATAATATAGACTTTATTTTTGTTTGCTGTAAGTATCACATAACATCAACTTTAACAGATTCTACAATATGAAATGTCCCAAACCTATAATCTCCCTCTCTAAAAATGGAGAGAAGATATATGCATATATTTATATTTCATAGTTACCTTAAACATGCATGTATTATTCACACAAGAGCATATTCAAATGTAACCAAATTGTATCAATTAAAATACAGTTGGCTGCAAATAATATAATGGCCAAATGTCAATGGTTTACATATAGGTATGTCATTATTTCTCACAATAAGAAGTCTGAAGACTGGTGGTTCCAGAGTGGCAACAATGATATTACTACTAACACTGGGGTCTTTTAATTTATTTCTCTGTCCTTTGAAATATGTTGATTTTTCTTCCTTAGTTTTCTCACTTCAAAGTCAAAAAATGGCTTTCACTGCAACAGGTGCTATTTTGTCTTATTCCACATCCCAGATCAGTGGGAAATAACGAGGCAAAACAAAATTTTTCTTTTTCTGTGAAAATAAACCTTCCCAGAAACTCTAGTACATCTTCCCCTTTAATTCCCAGGCCAAAACTAGGATATATGCTTACCTCAAAGCACCTCAGACAAGGCCAGACTTTGCTTTTACTCAATTCAAAAGGCCTCTATGTGATCGATTAAATATCTTAAATGGGATTTTGTAAGCAATAAGAAATGAGAGAATGGTTTTTATAGGCCATGAACAGAATCTATTAATGAGTTTTTGGTGGATGTATATTATAAAGTGAAATTGTTTGGTCATAGTTCCCAGCGACGACAGTGGTCTTCTATGGGAGTCTCTAAATGACCTAGTCTTATCTATGCTAGTGCTGTCTCTGAGAGTTGCCTCCTAATTTTACTGAGTAAACACTTACCAACCTTCCTGTACAGGAAACATTTATTTGACAGACTTGCGTATTCTGTCTATGCATAATTTCTGAAAGGGCTTTAATTATTCCCCCATGACAGGTAGAAGCTAGAAAATAGGGGTAATCTACAAGTAAAGCACCCATGGTGCTTTTAAACTGGTGAAACTTTGGTCTTTCTGTCCTTTAGAATTACACTGCTACTGTCTCCTCACCCTAAAATATGAAATTGAGATCCAAGTTCCCTGGCTTGAGTAGAACCCAATAATTCCTAATTATCATTGACCAGCACAATCACATACCTAATTAAAGCCATATGATGTCACTCTAATGCAAATTCTGACATTTGTAAATTGGTTCCAGTGAGACAACCAAGGCAAATTTTAAAGCTAAAATAAAATCTGGGCTATTTTAAAGATTCATTTATTCAGTAAAGTCAGAGTATAGCTTTGCTAAATGTTTCTAAACCTCTTCTCTTGGGGCATACTTTCACTAGGGCTTTAAATGACTGTTAGGAACCTGTTTTTCTACTTGGTTTCAATGTTCAACTAGTGTTTTCTAGCCCTGTACTATTTTAGTTTTCCTGGAAAGTAACTGTTATTCTTTCTCCTCAGTGAGGTACATATTAAGAGGTCTGATGTCTCTACCCTCCTCTTTTTACTTAAATTACAATAGTGGAAAGGTGTCCCCTTTTCTCTACCCTGAAAGCATGTGTTCAGCATCAACTCTGCCAGAAACCTTATAGCATCCAGACAGATAGTATCTCTCCCCTCACACAACAGGTGATTCAATCCTATGTAAAGAACATAAGAAACACTTTGAAGGAGAGAAGAGTCGGTTAAAAAAAAAAGATAGAAATATTATCAAGGTATATAGACAACACAGAAATTTCAGAATGTTTAGTAAATGTTTACATGAGAATTGAGTGGCTATCAATATCAAGGTCTTTACGTGAAGGATCTTTTAGGGATAGAAGAGAAAATATTTTAATTTTAAGGGACACAGTTTCCTTTATGTGTTGAAAAAAAAATGAGTCCAGAATGTATCTTTTAAAATGCTAATAATACTATTGAAGTCAAAATATTAGTGAGATGATTTGATAAAAAAGGAAAATTAAACACCAACATCTATGGGATAGGGTTTACTGGAATAGATAGATTCAGTTCTAAATAATTGATGGATAAGAGAGAGAAAAAAATTACATCGTTATGAGTATTTTAACAAGTTTACCAAAATGTATTCAAATAAAGTAAAATGCACTTTTCAAATTAGGAAATATTTTTAAATTGGTAAAACTAACTTACAGAAAACATTGAAAACCCCATAAATATTCTCAGAAAATTGATTGGGTTCAAATCCTAAAATGAACTTTTAAATTGATCTTAGTTTCTTTCCTTTCTCCCTCTCCTTATTTCTGATCCTAAGAGTCATGGCCTCATTTACATAAAACTCCAAGCAGAGTAAAGGTTTTAAGAAGGTAGACATTTGACAGTAGTTAATGAAGCCAACTCCCACTCTAGAGATATTCCAAGATTTTGATTGCCAAGCCCATAGCATCTGCATCTTTGCTTTACTTGGGGGTTTTTGCAGGATCTGTTGACCAGGAGGCTGACAGAATGCTAAATATGCAGAGAGTACAAGGCATTTTTTTTTCCTTCAAGTTCTACCTAGCATGCTGAATCCCCAATTCTCCTCCCTGCCACCATATGAAGCAGAAAATGTTGGTAATTAATGTCTGCAACTCTCTAAACACATCCTACTCTAGAAACCTGAAGGCAACTGCACATGCACTTTGCAAAACTTAGCAACTGTCCTGAGCCACCTAAGAAGGAAATGCAGCATGAAGGACTGCCTTCAAACACCTCAGGGACTAGACAGACTCAAGACCTCAACGGATGACATTTGAACAGTAGTTGCGGCTGATTATGGTCCAGGAGTAGTGGCTCTGCCCTGAAAGGACCACAGGTTTCTACTTGGGAGAAAAGACAGGAAGTAAATGGTGAAAGACACATTGCACACTGACAATGCATTATCGTTGCTAAGTTGGCATCGTAAGTGGTAAGTACTAACCTTCAATGTCAAAAAACCTGGAAATAAATAGAACTGCTAATGTCTTATCTTTAAGCAAGTTATATAAATCACCATCTTGGTTTAGGCTAAGTCATGTCATAGGATAAATTATTTTGGCCAACAAATAGAAGGAAATTTTACAAAAATATAGATGATAAGTAGTCAAAATATTTTTTAAAACTCTATTCATAAATTATCTTACCAAACTTTCAAAAAATTTGAAATCAGTTTAATCATTCAGTGAATATAATATTGTATAATATAATTAATATGTCTTAAACTTCCCTTAAAGCAGTATATGTGATTTACTTATATATAACTGACAAATGTTATATGTAAGTATTAGCAGCTGTTCCAGAAGACAGCTGCTGGAAGGCAAAAGTTTTAATGATCAAAAAATTAATAAAATCATTCATTTATAGTAAGTGTTGCACCTGGCTTTGCTGATTTATGCATTTGGTAAAATTGCAAAAATTTCTGTTTCATTTGGTTACTAAAATTGTTTAGATGTTAAAACCCACACAGTAATTGTTTATGGTGATCATTTGATAGTTTTAACTACAACATAATTTAAACTACATAAAGGGCAAACATTTATGAAATTATCATTTACTAAAAAACATTCATAAATACTAAGATTAGCCATAGGAGAGATCATAAATTAGATTAAAATATTGTTGATACAAATTAAAGGAAATAATTTAAGTGCACCTACAGAACACTCTCTAAGACTAATTTACTGATGTGGGTCTTCCTGTAGAGAAAATATGATTATTTATTCCCAGTTATAACCCCAAAATTAAGAGACAAATGTTCTTTTCCAACAAATAGGCATCAAGAATACCTAACTAAATAAGAATCCTGACCTGGCATCCATGATATGTCATTTCTGTTTCTGGTATTTCTAGCTATTTAGTGATCTAGGGGAAAAAAATAATGATGAAGGAACTTAGTTTCTTCATCAGTTTTTTAAGGAGTGAGATGCATTAGATAAAGTCTCTTATATGCCACGCACTGTAGTAAAGACTTTTCCCGAGTTAATTCATTCAATAGTCACACTATGTCTATTGGGTAGATATAATTCCTATCCTCAGTACACATGTGAGGAAACTAAGGCTTAGGTAATTTAAACGAATTGCCTATGAAGACAAAATTCAAAGTCACATAGTTGAAATGACCTTTAAGTTCTCTTTTACTGCTGACATTACAATATAAAAATACCATTTAAATACAACGTGAATTAAAATATTGAATTTAAATACTTGAAGTAATATGTTTTAAAAGTTGAATTTAAATACAACTTTAATTAAAGTACGGTTGTTTAATCCCTATGTCTATAAACACTGTTTCCACAGCAAAGCAAGATTTTTAGGATCTAGGCTATGAAACTCAAGGTTTCCATAATTTTAAGACAGACACATATTGTACCAAATGCTGCACCAAATTGGTACATGAGTTATGTCCAGTCCTAACCATGAAACAATCTTCAGTCTGCTAGTTATATTATTTATTTATTCATTATTATTCTTCTTCTTGAGACAAAGACTCTCTCTGTCGCCCAGACTGGAGCGCAATGGCATGATTTTGGCTCGCTGCAGCATCCATCTACTGAGTTCAAGCAGTTCTCATGCCTTAGCTTCCCTGTAGCTGGGACTACAGGCATGCGCCACCACACCTGGCTACTGTTTGTATTTTTAGTAGAGATGGGGTTTTGCCCTGTTGGCCAGGCTGGTCTCAAATTCCTGATGTCAAGTGATCCACCCACCTTGGGCTCCCAAAGTGCTGAGATTACGGGTGTGGGCCACCGCCAGCCTCAGTCTATGTAACTTTCAATGTCATTATCTAGTTAAAACCTAGTCGTAAGTATAAAGTGCTCAAAGATGACCAAGACAGTCCCAAAACTGCATTTCACTTTGACGGCCCAAGAACATGAGGAAGATAAAGCAAGACTATTCACTTGAAAAGACTATTCATTTGAAAAGACTATTCATTTGAAAAGACTATTCATTTGAAGAGTCAAAGAAAGAGATTGAGAGGCAGCACAACGTTTGTAGAATGAGGCAGGGACGAGGAAGACGGAGGGAAAAATACTTTCATAGACTGAAAGTTGTTTCTGCCAACAATTTTCAAGAAATTTAAGATGTGAAGTGACAAACCAACCCTATCAAATTGCAGAAAAATGGACAGATTGGGAACTTTCCAGGGTCTCAACAAAAATGATGACACACCTGGCTTTCAAGTTCCGGTTCAATACTTGATGCGATTATTTTGCAAACACTTTAGATAATGTTCTCACCAAAGAACAATTCTGTTTACTGAATTTTGTCTTTAATTCCATTTCTAGGCAGCAGGAATGCTAGAAAATGCTACCAATACAAATGATATTTTTAATGTAACAAAACAAGAAACTCTTTTCAGAAACTAGTTTTCTGAACATTTGGTATGCAATATTCTATATATTCTTATTTAACTGTCATTTTTTAACTCATAAAAGATTAAAATATGTTATGGGAATGGTAATGATATATAATACATATTTAAGTGCTTAATAATTTACATTTTGTTAATTATTTTGACTGATTTTGGGTAAAGATTGTTACAACACATAAGCAGGCCATCTGCTGCTGTTAGAATTATTAATAAATACTCCCTGAACTAAGTATTTTAATTAAAAATAAAATGCTGCATGCATTAAAGCCCATCTTAAGTGGGATGTTCCAAAAGGAATTAATAGTGTATCCAGCTGCCAATCTCTAAATAGTTTGAAAATATTACAAACTTTTATTCATGAGAAAATGCCTGGATTTGGATGATTAGGGAGCAATCTGTTGAGTCCTCTAAAGCCTTCTGCTGTGGAGAATCTGAGAGTACATGAATCAATGAAAATTATATTCCATTTTCTATATACTGTTTCATAAAACTACCAGTGAGTTAGACTAGTGCAAAGGCTTTCTTCTTCTTAACTCTATGTTTTTGACTTTTATCTTGGGAAGGAGAGCAATTGGTATTAATCATTTGACAAATCAGTCACCTTGGAAACTATGAACTTACTTTATGATAGTGTATTGTTAAAAGCCAGTTTCTGCAGTCAGCCAAGGTTTGAATACTACCTCCTCATTTTCTAGCTGTGTGACCCTGAGAAATTAACTCAACCATTCTGTACCTCCATGTTCCCATCAGTAAACTGAGGATAATAGTGTTATCTCCTTCGTATGGGTATCATAAGAATTAAGAGTTAATAACACAATGGAACTAAGTAAGTGCTTTATACTAAAGTGATTAATTAATAATGGCTCTTGGATTTATTACTTTAGCATTATTGTCATTAGTCAAAGTACTTTTGCTACTTTTGTTTAAAGATTGCCTTTGAAAGACGAGTCATATGCTTTGGCATTTTCCTGAGGATATGGCATCTTCAGTGTTTGAAGTTGGAACTGATTTTTCTTTTGTAATTCAATGTAAACTGGAACAAAGAGAATGAGGAAAGTGAGGAAACTTAGTAATGCCATTTTTAATCAAAAAGAACATATGACAAGTAAGGAAAGATACATGTACAGTTTCTAAATTTCCAGAAACCTACTGTACATATGCATGACTTCTAATCATCATTAAAATACCGGATCAATATGCGGAGTGAGGGAGCAATTGATGAAGAAACGCAGGAAGAAAGAGGTAAGGTTGAGAAAAGAAAGAAATTAGATAGGAAGTTCAAGAAAATAATACACATAAGGGAGACTCAAAAAGAGTGTCAAGAAGTCTAGAGTTCTGAATTAAACTGTTAAGAAAAAAAAAAAAGATTTCCTTTCTTGTTACGTCAGACCTTTTGAGATTGAAGGTTTAGGTTGTACCCTTGGTAGTGCTGTTAACATGCATGGACTCTGACCCCTGGCACACGGTAGCAAGTCCCTGCCCACGATGACGAGACTTCACTACAAAACGGTGCTCACTCACATGCCTAGAAGCAACCAGGTTTGGGGTAGCTATTAAAGTTGAGGTATGCAAGCACTAACTTGAGGCGGCACAGTCTCTGCTGCCAGAGCTCCCTGGGGCACGTGGGCCTGTGGCGAAAACTGGAGAGGCCCTCTCTGAATGAAAGATTAACCTGCTCTGTCAAGTCCTTAAAATTGCACAAGGCACATTCGCTTATACCAACGGATTAGATCATCAGAACCACTCCTTCAAAACGCTATTGTTATCCTAGTTTTATAGATTAGAAAACTGAGCCTCAAGGAGCGTAAGTGGCTTTATTCAGGTCACAGAGCCAGAAAGTGCATGATGCAAGTGTCAATGCAGAATTCAAAGCTAATTGCTTTTTATTGACCACCCCAGTGGTTTTCAAACTATGAAATGTGAAACCCCTGGCTCCTTTTGGTGCCTTAAGGAGAAGCACAGAGGTAAGGTGGTCCTTGAGCAGACCACCCTCTGCCCCTCCCACCTCAGTCCTTCTACTCCACAGACAGCTCTGGTGATGGGGTTTAGACATCAGAGTCCAAGTAAAAACTTTTAGCAAACTTATTCTAAGTTTTTTTTCTTCAAAATTAATCTGGAAATCCCTTCATTACAAAGTCCCGGAGAATACCATTTCCCATAGAACCCTTTGAACTGGAAGATGCTCATTACTACAGATTGCGCTCATTCCAGGATTGATAGACGAGATCAACATTCTTGCTCCTCACCAGCACTTCCAGGTGTGTTAGTCTGTATATAGGCCTAGTTCATTTCCTGTTTTCATTCCAAGCAATAGTTTAACAACTTTGCAATCTATCTTATCCAATGTAAAATACTGAAATAATTTGCAATCTGTCTTCCCGACAATAAGTGATGTTAACTGATCTAATTGATTATATGGCAGAATAATCACCAACAGAGAGACATTTGATCTAGATCAGTGCTGCTCAAGGTATAATCAGCAAACTGTGACTGGGTCTGAGATAAGAAGCCTGTGCTAGAGCACACATCTACACATTGTTTCCTTCACATGGAGAAAGTCTTGTCACAAAACAAAAATAAAAACAAAAGTTAGCTGAACTAAGCAGAGTGCTGAGTTGGTTTACATTCTAGGGCGGCTCCTTGTGTTACTCCGACACAGAGACAGTTAGTCTGGGGTGCTTTCATTGCGCTCTTCTGAATCTCAAAGGTGCTTTGGCTTTGGAAATTTGCTTCCCACCCATACGGTTATGATCGGCTTTCTCAGCTCTCAGCCTCTCTTGCTATTCTTTCTGCTTTTTTTTTTTTTTTTTTTTTTTTTTTTTTTTTTTTTTTTTTTTTTTTTGCCTGCTCAATGCCCTGGCCTCTAAATGCCAGCCTTTTCTGTGACCCTGTCCTTGGACTGAGATCATATCCTTGAGTCTTGTTCTCTTTGCTCATGCTGAATGAATTTTCTGAATCCCTGACTTCAAAAACCTTTTATATACATTTTACTTTTATCTCTGACCCTGACTTTTCTTCTGAGCTTTAGAGCCTATATTTAATTGCCCACTAGCCATCTTTATCAGATTTTAGTACAGGTACCTAGAATTTAATATTTCTAATGAAAAAGAATCTGCCCCATACTTGCTTCTCAATTATATTAGTCAAAACTTTTATATTGTTAAAATCACACACAAAAAAATGACAGATTTCAGAGGAGAGGAGAAAAGCAGAGAAGAGAGAATAAATGTTTCGGTTGTGTATCAGAAAATTCCAAGGAACTCATTAGCTTTAGCAATGATTTCATTAAAAGGCTCCTAACAAATGTCGTCATAATCTAGTTTTTCATCTCAGGGTTCAGCTGTCTTCTGTTCTGGCTCCATTCTGTAGTATGGTCAGCAGCTTCAGAATTACATCATTCTTAGCAGGTCCAAACCTAAAGAGAGATCCTCTCCTCCCAATGTATCAATATATACCAAGAATATCCCATATTGTGATTTGCCATCTATGGTACTGGCAATGGAGTCAGCTACATTTAAACATGGTACTGGTACCAAAACAGAGATATAGACTAATGGAACACAGCCCTCAGAAATAATAAAACATATCTACAACCATCTGATCTTTGACAAACCTGACAAAAGCAAGAAATGGAGAAAGGATTCTCTGTTTCATAAATGCTGCTGGGAAATTTGGCTAGCCATATGTAGAAAGCTGAAACTGGATCCCTTCCTTACACCTTATACAAAAATTAATTCAACATGGATTAGAGACTTAAATGTTAGACCTAAAACCATAAAAACCCTCGAAGAAAACCTAGGCAATACCATTCAGGACATAGGCATGGGCAAAGACTTCATGTCTAAAACACCAAAAGAAACGGCAACAAAAGCCAAAATGGACAAATGGGATCTAATTAAACTAAAGAGCTTCTGCACAGCAAAAGAAACTACCATCAGAGTGAACAGGCAACCTACAGAATAGGAGAAATTTTTTGCAATCTACTCATCTGACAAGGGGCTAATATCCAGAACCTACAAAGAACTCAAACAAATTTACAAGAAAAAATCAAACAACCCCATCAAAAAGTGGGTGAAGGGTATGAACAGACATTTCTCAAAAGAAGACATTTATGCAGCCAACAGACACATGAAAAAATGCTCATCATCACTGGCCATCAGAGAAATGCAAATCAAAACAACAATGAGATATCATCTCACACCTGTTAGAATGGCGATCATTAAAAAGTCAGGAAACAACAGGTGCTGGAGAGGATTTGGAGAAATAGGAACACTTTTACACTGTTGGTGGGACTGTAAACTAGTTCAGTTGTGGAAGACAGTGTGGCAATTCCTCAAGGATCTAGAACTAGAAATACCATATGACCCAGCCATCCCATTACTGGGCATATACCCAAAGGATTATAAATCAGGCAGCTATAAAGATACATGCACATGTATGTTTATTGCGGCACTATTCACAAGAGCAAAGACTTGGAACCAACCCAAATCTCCATCAGTGATAGATTGAATTAAGAAAATGTGGCACATATACACTATGGAATACTATGCAGTCAGAAAAAAGAATGAGTTCATGTCCTTTGTAGGGACATGGATGAAGCTGGAAACCATCATTCTCTGCAAACTATTGCAAGGACAGAAAACCAAACACCTCATGTTCTCACTCATAGGTGGGAATTGAACAATGAGATCACTTGGACACAGGAAGGGGAACATCACACACCAGGGCCTATCATGGGGTAGGGGGAGGGGGAAGGGATAGCATTAGGAGATATACCTAATGTAAATGACGAGTTAATGGGTGCAGCACACCAACATGGCATACATGGTATATAAATACCTATGTACCAAACCTGCACGTTGTGCACATGTACCCTAGAACTTAAAGTATTAAAAAAAAAAAAAAAAAAAAAAAAAAAAACTATAGAAAGGAGGCAGGATCTATCTCCAATGGATACATGGAATTGTTTTCACATAAAAGATAGTGGAGTTGGGGAGGCATGCAAAAGAGATAGCCATAATATTCAGCCTAAGTATGCATTAACTCCTCTATTTTCTTTGGATAATCAACTTGCCAGACATCCATTTGGACTTCTAATCTGGGAAGTAGGTAAACCTCAACTACAACTTCTCTCTCACTACTCATATATAATCCTATATCAATATCCAAGAACAAATCTTGTTTCTACCTCTGAAGTGTCTGTAAAATCTGGCCTCTACTTTCTATGCTAATTGCTATCATCTTTTTCTTCTCTTATTTAGATTATTGCTAGTAGTTATTCCAACTGATTTTCCTACCATCAGTTTCTTTTCTTCCACTCCATCTATTTTTCCAATTAAATCCTAGGTTTTTTTCATACAGAATAAAATAACAATTTCTGAGATTAGTTCATGCATTTTTTCATCAAGGATTCTGTTCACTACACTTAAAATATCTATAGAAGAGACAACCAGTCCCAAGGATATCTACTAGAACTCATCTTCCAAGGGATTTCTGGGTCCATATATTTTGAAATTCTTGAAGTCTGTTGATGCCATAGTGCCTCACAAATACCTCCATCCTCATCTATCTGCTCTTTTCTTCAACTTTCCTCTGCTCTACTGTATGTCCTTCCCTGATGCCAATCTAGCTCCTACTGCTGTCTTTTCTTCTAACACTTTTAACTATACCTCCAGGAATCCCAGTCACCCTCAGTATCTTCCCATTACGTTCCTGCCTAAGAGAAACTTGGCTTTCCCTGAGGATACCATTTCCCCTGTAGCCCTCTTAATTGGAAGATGCTCATTACCACAGAATACACTCATTCCAGAGTTTTTAGATGAGGAGATCACCATTCTTGCTTCTCAAATGCACTTCCAGGCCATTTCTCAGTCACTGACACACTGAAATTAATTACGTCTGTTAATAACACAGTCTTCATATCCTCAGCTATTTAATACCAATCCCTGTTCTCCTTTTCATTCACTGAAGACCTTAGTGCCAGAATCTCTGTTTCCTCCCACTCCGTGTTGTGCCACTGTCCTGAGTTACTTCAACATGCATCCATAAGACCCAGCTGACACCCTAATTCTTCAATTACTTTTCCTCATTTTTAGTGACTTTGACCTCATTTCCTCTGAAATCTTTCACTCTTATATCAGTATCTTAGATAAGTCGTTCACACACAATTTGCATTTAAAGAACTCTGCTCTCCACCCACATCCTCCTATCTTTTCTGCTGTCTTACTCTTTATCTCCCATTGCACCTTTCTTTTTTCTCATAAGGATTTCCAATTCCTTGGCCCCTCTATTTTATCCCTATCAGCAGTTTCTTCTGTTCACTTCCTGGACTAACTAGCTTAAAGTCCATTACCTGACACTTTCCTCAGTCTCTTCCATTTTTCCCTCTGTTTTTCCATAATTTTATTGTTCTAGAAGACAGTAAACTGGATGAATCCATCTCAGTTTTCAAGGCCTCCATCTAGTTTTCTGAGAGCTGCCATTGAAATTTCCTTCAAATTTTATTTCAGCTCACGTCTTCATCCCCATCAAACTCAAGAATATTAGATGTTTATTTTACAGAAATAGCATATCACCTTATAATGTGCTTGATCTCTTTATATGCCTATCTCCCTCTATAGACATGCTGAAAACAAAAGGTATGTCTTGAAAACATCATTTTTATTACTGGTGTTTAGCACACTCTAGTTATTGAGTGAACATTATTAAATAGATGGCATATTGTTACATTATTCATCCTTCATGCAGTGGAGTATATGTTTCATATACAAATGAAAAGTGCTGGACATTTTTATTATTCGATATGTTAAATTTGAATTTATACTTACTATTCTAGAATTATGTTTACAAAGAAAACATTACAATTTTTTTGCTCCTCTTTAAAGAATCTAAGTAACTCAAGTTATTTTAATGGAAATGGTGTTTCGGTTATTTAAGACAAATTGGATTTGGTACAAGAATAGTTCAACAGAATTGAGGATACAGAGATAGACCTAAAAATAACAGTCACTAATTTCTTTTTGTTGTTGTTGTTGTTGTTGTTGTTTTATTATACTTTAAGTTCTAGGGTCCATGTGCACAGCATGCAGGTTTGTTACATATGTATACACGTGCCATGTTGGAACAGTCACCAATTTCATGACAAAGTTGTCACTGTGTTACGGTGGAGAATAGATTATCTCTTTAGTAAGTAACGCATGACCAACTGGGCCTACATCACACAAAGCACAGAAAGGCAAATGACTTGAACATGTGAACACATTTCACAAAAGCAATTAAACCAAATGACCAATAAATATATGTAATGGCACTTAACCTTATTAGTCGTTAGGGCTACCCTCTGATGGAATGACTAAGATTAAAGAGGTAAAAATACCAAAATTACAAAAATGTAGAGCCACTAGAATTCTAATACATCATTGGTGACAGTCTTCATGGGTACAGCCACTTAAAAAACTGTTAGTATCTATTAAAGCTAAACATGTACATATATGTATAAATATAAATATATGTGTTCGTGTGTGTGTGTGTATATATGTATATATACACATATATATATATGACCCAGCAATTCTTCTGCTAGAATTATGTTGTGATATTCACTAAAAGATATGTACGAGAATGTTTATGGTTGCACTATTTACAAAAGCTCCAAGTTGGAAACAACCCAGATGCCTAACAATGATAGAATAGATAAATAACTTGAAGCATAATCACATCATGGAATATTGTGGAGCGATGAGAATAGATTATAGTGCAACATGCAACAATGTGGATAAATCTCACAAATATGAATCTGAGCAAAAGAAGCCACACACAAAAGACCCCATGCTATTTGATTTCATTTATATAAAATAAGCAAACAAGGAAATCTAATATATGTAGTCAGAAGTTAGGACAGTGGTTATCTTTGGTGGGAAAGGGCTGCGTTAGTCATGGGAAAGAGTCAGATGAATAACTTCTGGATGCTAGATACAAAGATGTGTTCAAAACTTCACTCCTATGTGTGCTTACAGCATATGTAATTTATGTATATTCTACTTCAATCAAAAACTGTTAATTACCTCAAAATAATAAAAGCCACTTACAACAAACCCATAGCCAACATCATACTAAACAGGCAAAAGTTGGAAGCATTCCCCTAAAGAACTGGTAAAAGACAAGGATGCCCACTCTCACCACCCCTATTCCACTTAGTGCTGGAAGTCCTAGCAAGTAAAGAAATAAAGCAAGTAAAAGAAATAAAAGGCATCCAAATAGGAAAACAAGAAGTCAAACGATCACTCTTCACTAATAACACAATTCTATACCTAGGATCATAGAGAATCACACAGATTTCATACCTAGAATCCAGAAGCCAAAGGCTCCTGGAGCTGATAAACAAATTCAGTAAAGTTTCAGGATACAAAATCAATATACAAAAAAGTAGCATTTATATACATCAATAATGTCCAAGCTGAGAGCCAAATCAAGAACACACACCCATTTACAATAGCCAAAAAATGAAATACCTAGGAATACATTCAACCAAGGTTGTAAAATATTTCTACAAGAAGAACTGAAAAACACTGCTAAAAGAAATCACACAGAAATGACACAAACAAATGAAAAAAACGTCCTATGCTCATAAATTGGAATAATCAATGTTGTTTAAATGACCATACTGCCCAAAGCAATCTACAGATTTAATACTATTTCTATCAAACTACCAATGTCATTTTGCACAGAATTAGAAAAATCTATTCATATGGCATGATAAAAGAGCCAAATACCCAAAACAATGCTAAGTGAAAAAAAACAAAGCCAGGAAAGCATCACACTACCCGACTTCAAACTGTCCTATAAAGATACCATAACCAAAACAGCATGGTACTAGTACAAAAGCAGATACATAGATCAATGGAACAGAATAGAGAGCCCAGAAATAAAGCCTCATACCTACTGCCTTCTGATCTTTGACAACATCGACAAAAATCAGCAATGGAGAAAGGACTCCCTATTCAATAAATGGTGCTGGGATAAGCTGTCTAGCCATATGCGGAAGAAAGAAACTGGACCCCCTAACTTTTACCATACATAAAAATTAACTCAAGATGAATTAAAGAATTCAGTGTAAGACCTCAAACTATAAGAATTCTAGAAGAAAACCTAGGAAACACCATTCTGAACATTGGCCTTGGGAAAGAATTTAAGTCCTCAAAAGCAATTACAACAAAAACTAAAATTGACAATTGCAACCTAATTAAACTTATGAGCTTATGCACAGCAAAACAAACTATCAACAGATTAAGAGACAGTCTACAAAATAAGAGAAAATATTTACAAATGATGCATCTGACAAAGGTCTAATATATAGAATTCATAAGGAACTTAAATAAGTCAACAAGCAAAAAACAAGTAGCCCCATTAAAAAGTGGGCAAAAGACATGAAAAGACACTTCTCAGGGAATGTAAATTAGTTCAGCCACTGTAGAAAGCAGTTTGGAGACTGCTCAAGAACTCCAAAGGACTTAAAACAGAACTACCATTTGACCCAGCATCCCATTACTGGGTATATATCCAAAAGAAATTGTTCTACCAAAAAGACACATGGACTCACATATTCATCACAGCAGCAGTTTTCACAATAGCAAAGACAGCAACCTAGGTGATCATCAATGGTGGACGGGATTAAAAAAAATGTGGTACATATATACGTGGAATACTACACAGCCATAAAAAGGAATGAAACCATGCCCTTCACAGCAACGTTGGAAGCAACTGGAGGCCATTATCCTAAGCAAATTAATGCAGGAACAGAAAACCAAATACCACATGTCCTCACTTAAAAGTAGAAGCTAAACATCGGGTACACATAAAGATGGCAACAACAGACACTGGGAACTACTGGATGAGGGAGGGACAGAAAGAAAAACTGTTGGATACTATGCTCACTACCAGGGTGACAGGATCAATCATACCTCAAACTTCAGCATCACTCAATATACCCATGTAACAATCCCACATACATACTCCATGAGTCTAATTTTAAAGTTGAAATTATTTTAAAACGTTAATGTATTTGATACCTATGATATATAAGGCATCTTTGAAATGAGATGTTAGAAGAAATAAATATAAAAATGAATAAACCGAGGGCAAATAAGGGAAGGGTCAAAGTTCAGAAAGAATAAACTCTTGTAAACTGAGTATGAAGGCCTACAATGCTTAGCACGTCATTAAAAAATATAAACTATTCAAAATGGAATCAGATTTACTTGGGTTCAGCTTTATGGCCTCCTTCAATCCAGGTTGACATCATTTGTGCAATACTGACTTAAAAATTGGTTTTAGTACATTCCAAGAGCCTTGCACAAGAGAATAAACATAGTTTTGGAATTCACCATCCTCCTTTGTCTTTATCACAACAAAACAAACTCTTCTGTTGTGTCCTGGATGATCATTTGGCATTTCTTTTCACTTATAACTATCTTTACACTCACCATCCTCCTTTGTCTTTATCACAACAAAACAAACTCTTCTGTTGTGTCCTGGATGATCATTTGGCATTTCTTTTCACTTATAACTATCTTTACACTCACAGTTTTCCAGAAATTCTTGGTGCCTATAAACAAACTTTGGATGTCAGAAACAGTGTCTTATTCGTAAAAGGATGTTTGCTTCCTAATTTAAAAGTTATATTGCTTTTGGCACAAACTGAAAAGAAAAGCCATCAAATAAGATTTAGGTAGTGTTAAATGACTAAAGATTATAAAAAGCTTTATAACCTGTAATCTCAAGTTACATACTAGCTGAGATGCATTCAAAGAATGTGGCACTTTATGGCAAAGGGTAAAGAAAAGATACTATAGTAAAGCAATTTATTTGTTGTTGTTGTTGTTTTGCACTCATCTGTTATAAATACAAGACAATAGACTATAGGTGGTTATTTAATAGGCAGAAAAATCAAAGCTAAACTCTCCATTTCTGAAGAATGCCTTTAGGTAAAAGAGAAAGCCTATTATCATTGAGAAACATTAAGCTAATTAATAATTAATTTAGGAACGTGCTTTGGTCATTACAAAATTGAGCAGCAATAAATATTAGTGTTTTAAAAACTATTTGTGCAACACATTTCATAGAAGAGTAAAAATAAAATTTGATAACATGTATTTAATTCAAGCAGATAGATTGCAGATCTACAGTCATGGTACAGTGGTTCTTTTCCAAATTTGTAATCCAGGATAATGATAACAGTTACATAAGCATTTTTACAGTACAGGCACTCCGCTAACTAACTAATATGGGCTATCTCCCTGAATAATTATAATAAAACCGCAAGGTCATTTAGTAATTTCCAACTATGACTGCCATCAATTATTTCTTTCCCTATACAAGCATGCTGTCTATTAAGAGACAGCATCTAATTTCCCTCTCTCGAACCTGAGCTGGCTTTGTGATTTCCTTTTGACAATTAGAATCATGACCTACTAGGTTACGAAAAACCTTAGAACTTCTATTTGGGCCTTTTAGAATGCTTGGTCTTGGAATGCTTCTTAGAACCCAGCCATTTTATTGTGAGAAATCTCAGCCCAGAGCCCGATTCATGAGCATGCAACCTGTGCTGTTACTATCTTGAACTTCTTAATAATTTTAACAAGAAACTCCATACTTTCCTTTTGCACTAGGTAGGTTCTGTAAATTATGTAGCTGATTCTGCCCAAGCCATGGGCTGAGTGCCCACAGGACAATCAGCATTACCTGCCAACTATGTCAGTAAGCCACGTTGGACATTCAGCCAAATTGAGCATTTAAATGACAGCAACCACAGACAACATCCGATTACAACTTCAGAAGAGAGCTGCCCAGCCAAGTCTGGTCAATGCCTATGACCATGAGAAACAATAAAATATTATTCAAAGACATTAAGTTTGGCTTGTTACCTGCAACAGAAAAGTAAGACATGCACATACTATTATTAAATCATTCATTCCTTATAATAAGCCCATGAAGTACTAAATATTATACTCTCTCTCTCTCTTTTTTTTTTTTTTTTTGAGACAGAGTCTCGCTGTTGTCACCCAGGCTGGTGGAGTACAGTGTTGTGATCTCCGTTCACTGCAACCTCCACTTCCCAGGTTCAAGCAATTCTCCTGCCTCATCCTCCTGAGTAGCTGAGATTACAGGTGCCTACCACCATGCCTGGCTAATTTGTGTACTTTTAGTAGAGATGGGGTTTCTTCGTGTTGGCCAGGATGGTCTCAAACTTCTGACCTCAGGTGATCCACCCGCCTTGGCCTCCCAAAGTGCTGGGATTACAGGAGTGAGCCACTGCTCCCGGCCTATACTCATTTTTAAGAACAATTTTTCTAAGCGCACAGTTAGGAGGTGCTATCTGGTGTTGTCGAAACACATAGTCCAAGATATAGATTCCTATTTTTAATAAGTGTCTGACATACAGCAATATTACATGACACTTTCATTTGTAGTGTATTTTTCTATTTTTGCTCTATTATTCTCCAGATTCCAATTTAACCATTTCATGTATATATAATTTCAAATTATCACTGATGAGATTTCTAAGAGTAAAATCTCAGGTTGCACCTTCCAGTACCTCCTGATTTCCTCAAAGTTTCTAAACCTCAATAATTGTAGGTATCTCCATTTTAATGCTAGCCAATTACGCTAATGGTAGTGCATTACTCATTCCCAGTGATGTATGTTCAACTTTTATGATTATGTCCTCTTCTATCCCCTGCAAGGTCATCATTAATTCCTAATTGCTCAAAATTACTTTTCCCACACATACACACCCACGAGGCCCTTGTGATGGGAATTCATTTCTCAAAAGGGAATTTAAGACTAAGTCTCAGATGTTCAAAAACTGATGAACCAGGTAGTTGACCTGAATCAGCTAATTAAGCTATAGGAAGTCACCAGGGAAAGAAAAAGCATGTCATTAAGTTCACTGTGCTGAAAAGTAACAATTTCAGGGTTCCTAGGAAAGCAAAGAGATACATTAAACAGAATTTTTTGAAATTTTGTTCCACTTTTACTTTAATTTAACTTTTTTGTTTCTGGTATTAGCCTAAAGCACTTGAGTGAGACACCTAATAAACCACTTCTTTATTGAAATTGTTAATTAACTATAAGCCTGAAACTGAACTATGAATTATTCTTTTGTTTGGGTTTGAATAATTTCAAATTAAGTTGGATGAGTGTTAAGGAGAAAAAAACTTTTTAGAAATAATTTATCTTCTAATGAAGGCTCTTTTCAGATAATATAATTCATGCTTGAAATACATCTATATTCAAACACACAGCACAACCCAAAAGGCATATATACATGTATATATATGCATTTATCTTTCAAATAAAAACGAGGAATCCATAATAGTAATTTATGCATGAATTTTTAATTAAGAGGTAAAATAATTGGTTACCTATTTGTAAAGCCAAAATATAATTATTATAAAATGCATTATTGACTGACCACTATATTCCAGGCTTCTTAGTATCCTTTTTCCAATTATTCCTTCACAGAAAGTAAAATATTAACCCCCAAAATACTTCTAATCTACTGTATTTCCCTCTTAAATAAACATACATTTTAAAATAAAAGAAGATAATAGCATCTGATTTCTCCTGTGATCTCATTAAATGCTGAAGCTTTTTTGTTTTCTAATTTTACTTTAAGTTCCGGGATGTATGTGCAGAACGTGGAGGTTTGTTACACAGGTGTACGTGTGCCATGGTGGTTTGCTGTACCTATCAACCACATGCTGAAATGTTTAAAATTACTTTTTAAGTTTTCAATAAAAACACTGATTTTTATCTGTCACAGATTTTCAAAACAGAGCATAATAAATATATTAAACTTTTTTGATGATATGAAAGTTATCAGTATTTTGTCATTTTTATATTCTGTAATATGAAAATATACTTCAAGGCTTGAAGATACATAGATGATATTTGATAAATGCTTCTGGAATGAATGAATGAATGAATGAATGAATGAA
>NW_016803334.1:3070103-3133335 GCF_001698545.2 Rhinopithecus bieti
TCACCATCCTCCTTTGTCTTTATCACAACAAAACAAACTCTTCTGTTGTGTCCTGGATGATCATTTGGCATTTCTTTTCACTTATAACTATCTTTACACACAAAGTTTTCCAGAAATTCTTGGTGCCTATAAACAAACTTTGGATGTCAGAAACAGTGTCTTATTCGTAAAAGGATGTTTGCTTCCTAATTTAAAAGTTATATTGCTTTTGGCACAAACTGAAAAGAAAAGCCATCAAATAAGATTTAGGTAGTGTTAAATGACTAAAGATTATAAAAGCTTTATAACCTGTAATCTCAAGTTACATACTAGCTGAGATGCATTCAAAGAATGTGGCACTTTATGGCAAAGGGTAAAGAAAAGATACTATAGTAAAGCAATTTATTTGTTGTTGTTGTTGTTTTGCACTCATCTGTTATAAATACAAGACAATAGACTATAGGTGGTTATTTAATAGGCAGAAAATCAAAGCTAAACTCTCCATTTCTGAAGAATGCCTTTAGGTAAAAGAGAAAGCCTATTATCATTGAGAAACATTAAGCTAATTAATAATTAATTTAGGAACGTGCTTTGGTCATTACAAAATTGAGCAGCAATAAATATTAGTGTTTTAAAACTATTTGTGCAACACATTTCATAGAAGAGTAAAATAAAATTTGATAACATGTATTTAATTCAAGCAGATAGATTGCAGATCTACAGTCATGGTACAGTGGTTCTTTTCCAAATTTGTAATCCAGGATAATGATAACAGTTACATAAGCATTTTACAGTACAGGCACTCCGCTAACTAACTAATATGGGCTATCTCCCTGAATAATTATAATAAAACCGCAAGGTCATTTAGTAATTTCCAACTATGACTGCCATCAATTATTTCTTTCCCTATACAAGCATGCTGTCTATTAAGAGACAGCATCTAATTTCCCTCTCTCGAACCTGAGCTGGCTTTGTGATTTCCTTTTGACAATTAGAATCATGACCTACTAGGTTACGAAAACCTTAGAACTTCTATTTGGGCCTTTTAGAATGCTTGGTCTTGGAATGCTTCTTAGAACCCAGCCATTTTATTGTGAGAAATCTCAGCCCAGAGCCCGATTCATGAGCATGCAACCTGTGCTGTTACTATCTTGAACTTCTTAATAATTTTAACAAGAAACTCCATACTTTCCTTTTGCACTAGGTAGGTTCTGTAAATTATGTAGCTGATTCTGCCCAAGCCATGGGCTGAGTGCCCACAGGACAATCAGCATTACCTGCCAACTATGTCAGTAAGCCACGTTGGACATTCAGCCAAATTGAGCATTTAAATGACAGCAACCACAGACAACATCCGATTACAACTTCAGAAGAGAGCTGCCCAGCCAAGTCTGGTCAATGCCTATGACCATGAGAAACAATAAAATATTATTCAAAGACATTAAGTTTGGCTTGTTACCTGCAACAGAAAAGTAAGACATGCACATACTATTATTAAATCATTCATTCCTTATAATAAGCCCATGAAGTACTAAATATTATACTCTCTCTCTCTCTTTTTTTTTTTTTTTTTGAGACAGAGTCTCGCTGTTGTCACCCAGGCTGGTGGAGTACAGTGTTGTGATCTCCGTTCACTGCAACCTCCACTTCCCAGGTTCAAGCAATTCTCCTGCCTCATCCTCCTGAGTAGCTGAGATTACAGGTGCCTACCACCATGCCTGGCTAATTTGTGTACTTTTAGTAGAGATGGGGTTTCTTCGTGTTGGCCAGGATGGTCTCAAACTTCTGACCTCAGGTGATCCACCCGCCTTGGCCTCCCAAAGTGCTGGGATTACAGGAGTGAGCCACTGCTCCCGGCCTATACTCATTTTAAGAACAATTTTCTAAGCGCACAGTTAGGAGGTGCTATCTGGTGTTGTCGAAACACATAGTCCAAGATATAGATTCCTATTTTAATAAGTGTCTGACATACAGCAATATTACATGACACTTTCATTTGTAGTGTATTTTCTATTTTGCTCTATTATTCTCCAGATTCCAATTTAACCATTTCATGTATATATAATTTCAAATTATCACTGATGAGATTTCTAAGAGTAAAATCTCAGGTTGCACCTTCCAGTACCTCCTGATTTCCTCAAAGTTTCTAAACCTCAATAATTGTAGGTATCTCCATTTTAATGCTAGCCAATTACGCTAATGGTAGTGCATTACTCATTCCCAGTGATGTATGTTCAACTTTTATGATTATGTCCTCTTCTATCCCCTGCAAGGTCATCATTAATTCCTAATTGCTCAAAATTACTTTTCCCACACATACACACCCACGAGGCCCTTGTGATGGGAATTCATTTCTCAAAAGGGAATTTAAGACTAAGTCTCAGATGTTCAAAACTGATGAACCAGGTAGTTGACCTGAATCAGCTAATTAAGCTATAGGAAGTCACCAGGGAAAGAAAAGCATGTCATTAAGTTCACTGTGCTGAAAAGTAACAATTTCAGGGTTCCTAGGAAAGCAAAGAGATACATTAAACAGAATTTTTTGAAATTTTGTTCCACTTTTACTTTAATTTAACTTTTTTGTTTCTGGTATTAGCCTAAAGCACTTGAGTGAGACACCTAATAAACCACTTCTTTATTGAAATTGTTAATTAACTATAAGCCTGAAACTGAACTATGAATTATTCTTTTGTTTGGGTTTGAATAATTTCAAATTAAGTTGGATGAGTGTTAAGGAGAAAAAAACTTTTAGAAATAATTTATCTTCTAATGAAGGCTCTTTTCAGATAATATAATTCATGCTTGAAATACATCTATATTCAAACACACAGCACAACCCAAAAGGCATATATACATGTATATATATGCATTTATCTTTCAAATAAAACGAGGAATCCATAATAGTAATTTATGCATGAATTTTAATTAAGAGGTAAAATAATTGGTTACCTATTTGTAAAGCCAAAATATAATTATTATAAAATGCATTATTGACTGACCACTATATTCCAGGCTTCTTAGTATCCTTTTCCAATTATTCCTTCACAGAAAGTAAAATATTAACCCCAAAATACTTCTAATCTACTGTATTTCCCTCTTAAATAAACATACATTTTAAAATAAAAGAAGATAATAGCATCTGATTTCTCCTGTGATCTCATTAAATGCTGAAGCTTTTTTGTTTTCTAATTTTACTTTAAGTTCCGGGATGTATGTGCAGAACGTGGAGGTTTGTTACACAGGTGTACGTGTGCCATGGTGGTTTGCTGTACCTATCAACCACATGCTGAAATGTTTAAAATTACTTTTAAGTTTTCAATAAAACACTGATTTTATCTGTCACAGATTTTCAAAACAGAGCATAATAAATATATTAAACTTTTTTGATGATATGAAAGTTATCAGTATTTTGTCATTTTTATATTCTGTAATATGAAAATATACTTCAAGGCTTGAAGATACATAGATGATATTTGATAAATGCTTCTGGAATGAATGAATGAATGAGTCCAATCATAACTCCATAGTTTCTCTTAAAAACAGAGTAATTTTACAATTGTTATTTTCTTTCTTCTCTCAGTAATACTGGGAAACCAGGTGGCCCCTCATCAGAACCATGGAATTGAGAGGAAACTTTTTAATGACTAATATAAAACTAAAGAAAATATAGTTTTTTTATGTGTTACATGAGAAGATAAAAATGCAAATAAGAGACCCTACTTAATTTTAATTCAACATTAAAATGTATTGATATATTGACTGTGAACTTCATGGAGGAAGCTGTACTATTTGCTATTTCATCTCCAGTACCTAAACATAAGTGGCCAGCACATACTGTGCTCAGTTAATATTTACTGATTATATGAACAAATGAATGAATTTAATTTTATTGCCTTATGAGTTTTTTATATGATAATCTAAAACACTATTCTGACTATCGAAGTTTGAAAAGGATTTTTCAGAATGGCACTGTGTCTCTGTTCCATTCCCCACTGATTACTGATAATTGTTAGCCATTATGTATAGTAATCTCAAATATTTTCCTTAGAAGAAATCATTGTAGATGATTTAAAACATTGCTTTTGGAAAAAGCAACAAACTGAATGTTTTTCTTTTTGTCTGGTTGATGTATCACTTTATCTAACTGTATCAAGTTATCTATCGCTGCATAACGAATCACCCCAAACTTAGTGATTTAAATTTACAATAATTATTTATTGTCTCTAATACTTTTATTGGAGATCAGAAATTCAGAAACACAGCAGGGGCTCTGAGATTGCAGTCTGATATTAGCCAGAGCTGAGTCATCTGGAAGGCTTGTCTGGGACTGGCAGATCCGCTTCAAAGGTATTTTCATCTCAAGACTGCCAAGTTGGTTCCTCTCTATGTGGGATACTTTGGTGTTTTAATGGCAAGGCAGCTGGCTCTCCCCAGACTCAGCAGTGCAAGAAAACAAGGAAGAAGCTGCAAGGCCTCTTATAACCTAGTCTTGAAAGTTACATGTCGGCCTCGCGCGGTGCGCAGCGTGGGCTCAAGCTGTAATCCCAGCACTTTGGGAGCCGAGACGGCGATCACCAAGGTCAGGATGATCGAGACCATCTCTGGCTAAACGGCTGAAAACCCGTCTCTACTAAAAAAAAATACAAAAAACTATTTGTTTTTCTTGCCGGGCGAGGTGAGCGGGCGCTGTTAGTCCCAGCTACTCGGCGAGGCTGAAGGCAGGAGAATGGCGTGAACCCGGGAGGCGAGCTTGCAGTGAGCTGAGAATCCGGCCACTGCACTCCAGCCTGGCGACAGTAGTAGACTCCGTCTCAAAAAAAAAAAAAAAAAAAAAAAAAGAAATGTTACATGTCATCACTTCTGCATTATTCTATCGGGAACTCAAGTCAGTCCTGATTCAATGGGCGTAAATAGATGGGTATGAATTTTCAGAGAAAACTATCTTAGGGAACATCTTAGAGAGTGGCCATCATACTAATTTTATATGTAAAAATATAATGCAAAATTATGTAAGTGCTTACTTTATTTGAACTATGACAAAAAACATTTGCCATTAATTCTAGGGAATGCTTTTTCGTCTGTATTGCTACATACCTTGATCCTTTGGGCTTTAAGTTAAACTGTCTCAAAAGGTTCCTCGTGAACTTTTCATTTCAAGGCATTGGAATAACAATTTAATCATAGTTAATGTGTTAGTTGCAATTTATTTTTATTTCTTTGCTTATTGATTTTATTCCAATAAATTTGCATTTGACACATACAAAATAATAAAACTATAGAATTTTTCTTTGGAATCATCTGAGTATAAATAAGGTCATTTCCCTTTAAAGTGTTTTGCCCACATTGTTTCCACTTAACCTTCTGAATAAAGCAGGGGCAGCCTAAGTTCAGGGACTAATATCATAGGGGGAAAAGCAAATCCAAATAAGGGAAAAAGAAGGAATACAGAAATGAGATTCAGAGGAAAAACTGAAATTATGGAAATCTGGGGTTGATGAAGCAGCCACAGAAAGAAAGCTGGAATGTATGGGAGAAACTAGACTGGAATGGGTTTAGCACCTTATTTAATGCTGGACAGCTTCTCTGAAGAGTCTGTGACCCATCCTCAGTCCCGCTCAGCAGGAACAAATGCAGGGCCTTGAGCCAGACTCAGAATTCTGGCCATAGTTGTGGACTTGCCATTTCAATAATATGTGGAAATGAAGATGCTGATATTACCTAATTGTACTTTCTCAGGAACATCATCAGGTCAAGTGTATTATTCCATGTTATTTGTTATGTTTATTTTCTCTACTGTATTCCAAAGACATGGACCAGCATTTTCCAAAACAAGTAAGGGCTGCCTTGGGGAACTGCTGTCAAAAGTCACTAGGCCTTTGGAAATTCAACTGAATAAAAAATGTGACATTGTTATCTATCAATTTTAGATTTTTTTTTCCTTGGGAATTCTTTATGTTGGTGCGAGAAAGGCTTGGACTTTAAAAAAATATGTGAATAATGATTCCACACTCACTAGTTATACCCATGGGCTGGCTACTTCTATGTTCTTTGCCTTCATTGCTTCACGTATCAAATGGAAATAATACTTTACAGAGTTATTTTTTATAAAAATTCAATTGAATAACATATATAAAGTGCCTCACCTAGCAGATATCTATGAAATTTTATTCCCTTCTCTCTTTTTCATTTGTTCCTGATATGTAACACTATTTCTGATAATAAATCAATTTGCTGGCAGCCAATATTTAATTTTTGAGTAATAAATTATCCTAAAGTCTAAGTTCTGAAGATTGCGTATTTTGGTTATAATCTTTTTTCTCATTTGAAGGAGCAAGGTTAGTAATACTTCCTCATCCATCTTATCTCTAATTCTTTTCATGAAATATTTTAATTTTTTTCATCTATCTTCATTCTTCAGATAATCCTCAAGTTATGTTTAATGACATCAAAAAATTTGAGTCCTGTTAATTATCTACTACTGACCATCTCTCAGAGTTGTTTATTTTATAGGAAGCAAAACTGGATTATTAGCTGATAAAATTGTCATTAATATTTTTATTTTCAATTTCTCTACCCGTTTCCCATATGCAAAAAAAATCAATGAGTTTAATGCAGTACAAGAAAATGAAAATCTTGTTTATTTAGTTCTTTAATCTCTTAAAACTTGCTACTCCAATTTCTCAAATTATTTTCCAATGATTCTATTATTCATTATTTGCATGTCTTAATAAATACCTAAAACTCAATTACTTCCCTCCTTGTTCTACAAATCTTCCAAATACAAAAGTGAGACTTTTTTTTCTGATTATTAGGCATAAAAGTGTTAAATATGATTATAAATTTTTTTCCAATTTCCAGTTACTGTTTCCCTCCTCTGGTTTCCAGCAATGGAGTTTAAATGTGAAAAATGTGGATTAATGTACAAGTACCACTACGTTATTTGTGTGGGGGTGTGTGTGTATGAATGTGACGAATGTATGACCTGCCACTCTTCCCTAATGTGTTATATTAGATATAAACGTGTTCCTCATGGAAAAGCAGCTCACAATGTTAATTCTCTGAAGTGCAAGGTGCTTTTGAGAATTCTCATACCCATTTCAGATCTAATATTTTTCTCTATCATAGTTTTTATGTTTCATTTCTACCAAATGACATTGGAAAATCCTGCTACGGTATTCTGGTTTCACTGATATTTGAATAATGAATCACAAATCAAATTTGTTTTATTTCTCAATAAGAAAAAATAAGTTCACTAGTTTTCTTTACTACTTCCTTATTTGAAACACATTGCCCTGTTGATTGATTCTAGGTCCTTGACCAAATACTGAAAATAAAGCCCACGTTACTAATTTTGGTTAGCGGCAATACTGTTTACTTGCTAAAACTCAGCCTCACTGGTCACATTTTAGAAATTTTAGTATTTTACAATAATTGCAGGAGTGATGTTATGGATTAAATTGTGTTCCCCTGAAAAAGATAGTTGAGGTCCCAACCTCCAGTAACACAGAATGTGATCCCTTTTGAAAACAGGGTCTTTGTAGATGTAATCAAGTGAAGATTAGATTATTAGAATGGATCCTAATCCAATATAACAGGTGTTTTTATTTTTTTAAAAAAGAAAGGAAAAAAAAGAGAAGAAAAATTTGGACACAGACATGTATAGAGGGAGTCTATGCAAAGAGACATAGGAAGAATGACATGCAAATATTGGACACAAACCCGGGACGATCTGGGGATACCAGAAGCTGGAAGAGCCAAATGAGGACTTTCCCTTACAGGCTGCAGTAGAAGCATGTCTCTGTCAACACCTTGCTTTGGACTTCTAGCCTCCAGAACTGTGAGAATACCTTCCTGTTGTTCTAAATCACCCAGTTTTTGGTAGTTTGTAATGGCAGCCTTAGGAATAATGAAAAACTAACAGTTATTTTAATTCACTAGCATTATATGGACTCTACATAAATACAGTTTTGAAGGATTTATTTTTAAATGAATCATTGCTTTACTACCATGGATCTCTATGATCAAGATCTATTTTGGTAACGTAATAAAGTAACATTAGTTGAGGACTTCTTTGTGTCCAATAATAGTAATTTATTATTGTCCAATATTATAAGTGCTTTACTTGTCTTCATTAATTTCATTCACACAACTATGCTTTGTAATAGTCACTACCACATTATAATCTCTATTTTGAGGCACAGAGAACTAAGGTTACTGTCCCAAAATATACTCCTAGTAATTGGGTTATCAGTACAAACCCACAACATCTACCCAGAGTCCATGTTCTCAATCACTGTATGAGATGGTCTTCAACTGGCCCATCGCCACTGACTTCACCCTTCACCCACTAAATATTTCAGTATGTCAACCCTCTAAAACACTGCTGTGGTCATTTTATTCAAGCTGTATTCAAAACACAACTTGCTTTACTATTGTCTACAGAATAACTGCGAGACTCTTCGGCACGGTACACAGCATTTACAGGGACCCGTGACCTGGCATAAGCCTACCTTTGAAAGCGCATAGCTACTTACGTATCTATATAGACATTAAATGAAGGAACCTGTATAGGTGATGTTAGAGAACAATGAGGGAATATAGAAATGTCAGGACTTAGTTTCAATGCAGGAAACACAGCTGACAATGAGTCCTTAGTACCAGGCATCAGGTCAGGACAAGACAGACAAGCATACAGATCTTGAGCTAGTCTGGTCGTATATTTTCTTCTCCCACTTTTTCACAGTACACGCAGCACACACTTCTGCAGTTTTAGAATGACCATATTCTCTCTCACCTCCTGAGATTTATATTTGCTATTTTTCCCCTCCTGTGCCCCTTTCCCCTCAATTTTTCCCTTCCCACCTTCACCCTCCCACCAGCACCATTTTCATGACTAGTTCTGCTAGAACTCCTGCCCTGAGCAGCCTTTCCTGATGTGTCTCCTACTCACCTGGCCAGTCCACAACATGTGCTCCACCTGTGCTTCACATTTATCACACGGTTTGTAGCGTCAGTTGACTCGTCTGGATCTCCATTCTAAACTCTTAAAAAAGGAACTGCATCGCATTAGTCTTTGACTCCGAAGAACTTGTACAATGAGTGGAATGAAGCAGCAGCTCAATGTGTATCTGATGAGAAAATGAGTGCATGAATGGTTGAATGGATGAATGAATAAATTTATGAATGCTCAACTTAAAAACCCTGTGTGTATACAATGGAGAGAAAAATGCCAGAACTGTGAAAAGACCCTAAATCACTGCTGTGGTGCGGAAACTCTGGAACCAACAAATAATGGTACAAACTGAAGTGTGCCCAGGAACCTAATGGTAGAGACAAGATCACATGGCTGAGAGTAAAAGACTGGACACATTGCATGGACCAAAGCAGAGTTTTATCCAAACAAACCAGCTAGGAGGAAAGATGAGAAAGTCAGTTGAAAAGAATGGATCAAGCAGAGTTAAAAACTTATATAGACAGCAAAAAAGAAGGGAAGTACAGACAGTAAATGCCAGGTGATACAAAGGTCGATTTTATAGGGAACTAAATTAGAAACAGAAAATTACCATATCAAGACATAACACAAATCTTTGCTCAGGAAAGTGTTCAAGAGATAGGGATCCTATTAAGAGCCTGGGAATGAACAGGTATAAAAGCAAATGCAGCTGCAATTTTATAAAACATTGATGACTGCAGTAGATGTTTGATTCACATTCTAAAATGTTATGCAATTCCTATTAAAGCAGATGTCAACTCCTATGTGACTAGCATGAGCCATAAGTTCCATGAGGGCAGGCCTTAAACTGTCTGAATCTATTCTGTATCTGCTGCCTAGCACCTTATAGACAGAGAAAAGAACGTGAAGTAATAGAATGATAGGTCTTTCAATGATATCCTATACCAGCTTCTCTTCACTATTTCCCTTTTCAGTGTACCATTCATCTACTTGCCCAGGCAAGAAACTATGCATTATCATTGACTTCCTCTCCCTCACTCCTCTCCCAACATATTTATCAATAAGCAACTCTTGCACAACCTACCTCCAGAATTCAATTTCTGAATTGAAAAACACCCTTCCCCATTAACACAATGCTTGTTCAGGCCACCGTTCTTATTTGTTGTACTTCTGCTAAATCCTTCTAACTCTCCCCTTTGCTTCTAATTATTCTCTTAGAATTAAGTGTCCAAAATAGAGCCATAATAATAAGTGTTGTGGGTTGAATTACATTCCTTAAAAAGATATGTTTAAGACTCCCAGTATCTGTGCATGTCAGCTTACTTGAAAATAATCAAGTTAATATGAGGCTGGACTAGATTAGAGTGGGCCCTCACTCAGTGACTGATGTCTTTCTAGGAAGTGGAAAATGTAGAAAGAGGGACCAATAGTGAGAATGCCATGTGATGATGGAGGCAGAAGTTGGATGCACATATAAGCCAAGGGGCAACTAAAGGTTGCCAGCACTCAACAGAGGCTAGGGAGAGGCAAGCAAAGATCTTCACCTAGAGCCTTCAGATCATGACCCTGCCTACCAACTCCTTGATTTCAGACCTCTAGCTTCCAGAAATGTAAGAACACCTTTCTGTTGTCTTAAACTCCCTGGTTGGTAATGATGTGTTAGGGAAGCCCTAGGAAACATACAATATGCAAAAATAAAAATTCAATCAAGGCTGTTTGTTGATTAACATCGTTCTGTAATGATTTCAGCATAGAGTAAAAAGTATTTTATGAAGCCTAAAGAACCCCACATGATCTGAATCCTACCTAACTTTGAATTAATCTCTTGACAATTTCCCTTGTTTTCAGCTTGCTACACTTTAGAGATGCAAGACTGTTTACTTTCCTCAAATTTGCCTCTTCTTCTAGACCCTCATACATGCTGCTCTTTCTGCCTGAGCATCACCCTTTCTCTCCCTCACCTCCACCATTATCCTGACTACCTTTTCTATTTCCTTATCTCATAGTCCCATTCTGTCAGGGAGACCTCTTGAGATGTCAAAACTAGTTTGGCTCCCTTGCTGTGTAATAGTATAGTACAATATTTATTCTAAATATTGGATTACTTTTCTCTTTCTTCTCTAATCTGCAGAGTCCATGAGAGGAGAGATAACATCCTTCCTGTGTTTTCCACTGTATTTCCTGTATCCAGCATGCTTTGCACATTACTACAGTTACTCTATTACCACTATCCAATCATTACTATTACTAATAAAGAGCCAACAATTGTTCAGTATTTATTTGTACCAGTAATTTTGCAAATAATTGAGAAAATATGTTACATCAGTTAATCCTCTTATCTAGTGGTGATCAGATGGGACTCACCATTATTTCTAAGCCACAGCTGAAAAAAAATAGTGAATTTTGCAATGGTTGAAATATGATTGCAAGGTCAAACTGCTTTGAATTGATAGGATGAAGTCTCATCCTAGTTGTATCTGAATTCAAAAGGCCATATTCTTAATCATTTGCTCAATAAATATTTGTTGATATTCCAACAGAGAGAGAAATACAAATAACAGCCAGGTGCTGAAATTAACACATCTGTGTTTGAGCAAAAATGAGACAGAGGTTTAACTTTCAGCAATAAAATGAAAAGGGGGATTTGTTGTACGTAAAGGCCAGATAAAGAAGCAAGTTGAAACAAGATAATTGAGATCCTATGATTAGATGGAAAGTGGTTTCTAGGAAGGTAAGGCAGTCAGAAGCAGACTTTAGACACGATTTTCTCCAAAGATGCCAATCCATAAAAACACCATTGAACTAACAGAATGTACATTGACTTAGTCCCATCAATTATACAGCACTTTATGCAAATTAAAAAAAAAAAACTTTCAAACTTGTTTGAGGAGGCACAAGAATGTGCTGAAGTGCTTTAACATATATGTGTTATAACACATATTTCATACAGCAGCTTACATTTGGTGATCACCATTGGCTAAATTTCTTCAAACTAATAGAACAGGATGTACCAGAAACAAAGAATGCATTTTACCTTCTATATTTTAAACTCTTCAGGAAAATGTCTAAGAAAATGTCTATTTTAGAAAGCAGGAGAAAATTCACGTGGCAGCATACTGCCCATTTTACACAATATTGATGCCACTTTGGACAGTGAAAGGGAATTAATATGTGAATCTTTCTCTGCATACACTTTTTAAATAATTTGAAATGAGTTGCCCCCTAATCCCACCACATGAATGTTGATGACAATATATTTAAAGAGTATCAGTTAGATAGATTGCCAAATTCCCAACCAAGTCAGGGAGTGCATTATCACCCACTCAAACTTTGATGGGAAAAAGCAATCACTTCTGATAATTCTTTAGATGATGAGAGAAAGTCCCAATAACTTCAAATTTGGAAGCCGAGCCTTCATAATTGACAGTTGATTTTACAGTGAAAAAGGAATGGAGAGAGAACTGACTTGCAGCAGAGTTCGATGAGTTATGGTTTAGTTGTTTTGAGTCTGGGCACCTGCAAGTATAAATGGCCATTAGAAAATAAATAACAGAATTGAGGAATCATCATGCGATATAGAAAAAAGGGCAAAAAAGAAAAAAAATAATTGAGTAATTATAGAATTCTACGTGTATATATCTTACAGGTTTGAAGTGCTAGAGAAAGACCACAACTAAGGGAAACACCTGGAGTTTGTTGGTTAAATGTTCACAGGAACCACAGAAATAGATCCTGCCCTCCAAGGGGGTGGAGAAAACAGCATACACAATGTAGGAACTGACTCAACATTGGGTTAAACCCGCAGTCAGACTCTAATAAATGGAGGAATTAAAGCCAAGAGACAAGGTACAGAAATAAAGGATAAGCAAAGTTAAGGTGAAACTTAAAGATGGTCACCAATAGTAAATACTAAAAGTGATCAAAAAGGACTGAAGATCGGTCAGGCACGGTGGCTCACACCTGGAATCCCAGCACTTCAGGGGGCCGAGTCGGGTGGATCACTTGAGATCATGAGTTCAAGGCAGCCTGGTCAACATGGTGAAACCCCATTTCTATTAAAATGCAAAAAATTAGCTGGGTAGCTGGGTAGCTGGGCATGGTGATAGGCGCCTATAATCCCAGCTACTTGGGAGGCTGAGGCAGGAGAATTGCTTGAACCTGGGGGGCAGAGGTTGCAGTGAGCCAAGATCACACCATTGCACTCCAGCCTGGGTGACAAGAGTGAGACTCAAATTAAAAAAATTTAAAAAACAAAAAACAGACTGAAGACTAAGAATCAGATCTTAGGTTTAGTATAAATCTAGATAGTTTTGGGGAAAGTGGTGTTGGGATAATGGTAAGAACTGAAACCAGGGATCAGTAGATTAAGCAGAAAATTACTAGGATGAAACTGGAAGGAGTGGCTGTAAACAACATGTTCTGAAATGTTAATATAAAAATGATATCTTAACCTATAAAAAGTAAGACTGATTTTGTTGATATTTCCTCAGTGGGTGTATACTCTAGAAGATCTTGTGTATATTCTAGAAGGTCTACATAGACAAAGGTAAGACATACTGGATGGGAAATGTCTGCAAATAATTATGCCGGGATCTTTTAAGAAAGTTGTATAGGATATGGGCTCAAATATTAAATACTTGAAAAACAGAAAATCAAAGCATAATGGTGTGATAACATAAATTTATGAATAATTGAAAAATTAACTCAAAGCATCACGTCTTACCCCACAAATATATACAATTATTATTTGCCAATAAAAAGAATAAGTGAATATATTTATTGAAATTATTTAAGTATAAACACACATGAAATGCAGGTCCTTTTTTTAGGTTACAGAATATTGACTATCAGAGATTTGATTATAAGCTCAGTAACTACTCAACCACAATTAGCTGGTGCAGTTTAAAAGAACTCGTGGTATAAAAATGGATCTTAACTTAGGCCAGGTAGCTAAGATATGCAAAGGAAAGAGGAAAAACAAGTCATTTCAAAAGTATACAAGGTGTGAGTAAAGGCAAGGAAATAAGAAATATAGAAAATAGGGGCCTGGGGAAAAAGAAAAGACTAACAGGAATCTCCTTACAGTACAGTCAAATTAGGAGAACATACGAGAAAAAGGTGAAGTGCTTCTAGAAAAATGGTTGATGAACAATTGAGGAATGGCTGTAAGGGATACAAATAGATTGGAAGGGTCATGTTTAACTTTTGATTAAACTTTAAACATATAGAAAAGGTGATATGATGAAATTGAAAAGTTTAGTACTAGAGATAATGTATCTTCTGTGCCTTGCAAAAAAGGTATCTGGGTGATTTAATTAAAGAGAAACTACAGTGCTGATGCCCAAACATATGCATAAGGGTCTTTCAGGATTTGTGTAAAATGCACAGTCTGTGCCTTAGCCACAGGCATTCTGATTGGATAGATGAGGATGCCCACAAATCTTAGTTTTTTAGAGCACTCCAGGTATTTCTTCCCCAGATGAGAGAGGTAGCCTTCTCCCTACACTTTGGAGACATTAAATTAGAAGGTTCAGAAAAAAATTAAAAAATAATAATAATAAAAGACTCACTTTAAAAGATGAAAATCAATTCCTGGGAGCAAAATTAACTTTTTTAATTTGATAGCAAAAAGGCAAGAGGATCATTTAACAAGCATCTCCAAGTATATTAAGTGTGTATATAAGAGAGCTGAGCAATTTTTCTCCATTTCTATTGTTGTCTACACAATAGGAAATTGACAAGGATTAAAGTAAAAACTCATTTGCAAGGAAAGATTTCTTCCCTTAAATAATGATTATAGGCCAGACTGTCATGAAGGGCATTTGGAGAATCTACACTCTTGTTTCGTCTTGCTTAATAATAATCACTTTAAAAAGTCTATCCATCCCAGCTATTTTGGGGTGGGTCCCTTCACCAATATTGGGAATAGGGTCATTGACCATAGAATATTTTGAAGTCGATTCCAACTTTATGATAGCAACATTTAATAAGGATATATTGCTCTTTGAGGAGGCTATGCAAGAGTCATTAACTGTGACTAATATGCTGTCCTCAAGATGTGCCAGAACAGCCTCATTAATCACATTAAATTGCTGCTAAAGACACTGTGTACATGAATGTGTGTGAGTGTGTGTATGAGTGTGTGTGTTTGTGTATATGGTCATTTATTAAACTCCTTTGGAGTTACAGAATAAAGACAATGACTTAATTGAACCCTGTCCATTGTTGACTTTTCTCCCTTTTCCCCAGCTTTTAAAACTGGTCCAGTATCCAGGTAGCTGTTCTCCCGAGCCTGCATTTGTAAATGCTAAGCATTACAGAGCTGTTCCAGCAAACAGAGAGTGGAATTCCACCTGGTTCTCTCTCCCTGCTACAATGAGAGGGAAGCAGTTTCATTTCTGCAGCACCCCCCACCCCCCATGCTGTGACAAGCCATAAAAAAAAGACTGGCTAAAGTGACTACAGATGTTGTGTGAAATAGCCAGTATGTTTTCCACCTGTCTGTATTTGCCTAAGGGGTCAGGGACAATCAAATTAAAGCAATATGCAAGATGTGACAGATGTTGTCCTATTGAGATAAATCTGAGCAAGTTGCAGAAAGGTAGAATAAATGTAATACATAAAACAAAACACAGAAACCACTTTAAAGGGTGTCCTGAGAATAACAACATTTCTAAATAAAGGCCCATTACTTTATGCCCTTCCCTTCTAATTAGACCCATAATTGGACACTTTATAGTACCTAGTGGAAGCATAATTAGTCATTCTTTTTATAGCAGTGTAATTTGTTGGGAGTTAGATTGTTGAAATGGAAGAAGAGTCATTTTGGAGACTTTTTATCTCTTTTTCAGGCAACAGGTAATGACATGGTGCATTGCCCATTTTGTTGAAAGAACTTGGGTGAAATGTTTCACCATCAAATTAATGTCCTTGGATCTCATGTTCCCCTCAAAATAGAGAATAGCATCTTCTGCTACCTCTGAGGCTAATAATGCCGAGTAATGAAACGGCCTTTCAATAACTTATTGACTAGGAACGTTGTTAACATGTCAAGATCAGGGAAAGGGGAGTTAGATGTGACATTATGATTATATATGCCTTGAAACAATACACCAATATGGGGCATTTTTCTTTTGTGTCACACTGGCTAGATGTCTCTGGTGAAATAGACAATATATGTTTTTGGGCAAACTTCCTTTTGGATCTTTATCTTTCTTTTCTATCTTAAAAATACTTTATGCTCTGAGATCTCAGCACTGCCCCTGAAAATTATTAGACTTAAAAAATATGAGTTGGCCAGCAAAAGCATAAAACCAATCAACCATTGGACGTTAACTCTTTTGAAGGTTGTAAAGTCTTACAAGCCATGATGAAATAGCATTTACTGCATTTTGTGGAAAGAATAATGCGTTCCAATTTAAGTCATTTGTAAATACTTTCAGGGATGTAATGGAGCGTTGTGTGTTCTTGACTTTAAGACAAAAGTCTATTACGATTACCAGGGTATATTGTTCCCTTAATTCCATTGTCATAACATGACACATACGTCTGAATACAGTCAATCCACTGCTGGTCTCAGCGACTGCCAACAGCAAGTTGATTTAGATGGCAACCTATGTGGCTGCAGTGAAGGCCAATGGAAATTACAGAAACCATTTTTCTTCCTCTCCTGAGGTTTTCAAACTCTCAATCACGAGGCAAGTCAAGCACAGAAGAAGCCTAATTGAGAGTTGGATGCCTGCTACTTGTTGCAGCTTCCCTTCTTACTAATGCAAAGAGAGTATTTACTGTGGGCTTTGACACTTTTTGGAGTCATCCCAATGTAGGGTAGTATTTAAGTGTTGTTGGTGTTTAGGAGGACTTTTCCAAGAGAACACCGATATTTTAAAATTTGACCTAATCAATCTGTGGTTTATCAACCTATTTGTTGAGTGCTTGTTATTTGTCAGGCACTGTATTACAACTAAACTTTCTCCTTCCTCAAATTCTGCCTGCCACAGGGACTCCAAAACTGGAATAACCTCATTAATGGTAATTTGGAACACACAACATTCCATTCACATTCTCTCTCTCTCTCTCTCTCTCTCTCTCTCTCTCTCTCTCTCTCTGTCTCTCTCAGTCTCTCTCAGTCTCTCTCTCTTCCAGTCCTTCCAGGCCCAGGGTGTGTAAATCATAGTGCACCCCTGAGAGAAGGGAATGTACACAGAGGGTTTCAAGCTTCTCTTAATATTATTAGTGAACATCATGAGCATTCTGGGAAGCAGGCCTCCCCCCACCCCCCAAAAAAGAAACAGCATGGAGATGGGAAGTGAGGATGCCTCAGGCTAAAGAGATGCTAAGAGGACTGATTGCTCCTTGCTCCATCAACTAAGTCTGTCAATCACACAGCATATAGGAAACTGTGCCTGCTACCACAGATGAAATGGAGGGCCTGATTTAATCAACACTAATCAACTAATTCAGGTGGAAATTTCAGTTCGATTGTGCTGATGTGTATACAATGACAATAGGCTAATTTTTAGGGCAGTTCAGGCATTAGAAGTTCCTTGGCTAACAAAATTGACTGATTTGTGTGTGCTGTGTGTTCTTCACGTGTGAAAGAACACCAGAGCCTTAAAACACATTTTGAAACGATGTTAAAAGTATACTTTTCCCAGAAAAACTATTGATTCTGAAATCATTTAATTCATATTAAATAAGCTGTTTCACTTACAATTTAGACCAAAACATATTTTGTAATTATATTTTCATGAATGTAAATTGTGTGTATATTTTGCTGTACAATTGGCTGTTTGCATACAGTATCACTTACACTTACATACATGCTGTGTGCTTACATGAATAACAGGAAGAATCCTTAAGATTCAATCCAGACATATGACGGTAGTTGGACTTTGGATGATCTGTGTGACACAATTATAGCCTACTAGAAATCATTTTGTATACTATAAAAGAAAGACATATCATACATATGGAATTACAGAATTTTATGCCTCAAAGAGATCCTAAGAATCAGTTTCAAAAATGCAATATATGTGCAATAAAAATTTGTGGAATGAGGGAATTCAAACATCAAACTAAAGAAGTTAGAGATCCATATGTTCACATGAAATACTAAATTAAATTTAAATACAATTGACCTTGAATGTAAAGGTAACAATATATTTCCCTTTATATAGTTTGTTCTGCTTATATCATCACACCTTGCTTGCTCAAAAACCTTCATCCTTAGACTTTCAGACAAAACCTAGGAGTACATCAAAATGTTCCTGAAGAGGCGGGTTAGGATATTTTCAACTTAATGGTGATTTTTCTTTAATTATGGAAGAAATTATTAATTTTTTTCATGGAGGAGATGGGAAGGATGACAGAATCAAAAGAAGGTTCAAGTAGAACACATGAGAAATGAATAAAATTTATTTGTAGTTTGTAAATGAAGGTAACAGCACAGCGTTCTCCTTAAACATGCAAATAATATAAACCTATTGCCCACTGATAGCTTTACTTTACAAATCAAAGACAGGTATTATTAAATTAGATTATTAAAGGCTAAGAGTGCCTAGACATGACTGTAATGGGATGGATAACATTTAAACAGCTAAAGAAAGAACGTGTTCACTTTTGTTCTCTTTTGGTTCGTTGCCACAGATCGATCGATCGATCTATCTATCTATCTATCTATCTATCTATCTATCTATCTGTCTATCTATTTTTTTAATGTTGTCAATGCTCTGTTTACAGTGTTCATGAGAGAAGGTGCTGGAAAGTATTGATACCTAAGTCTGCTGTGCGAGATGAGTAGTTAAAAATTGAGACGCAGTATGCTTGAGGCCAGTGGCTCTCAATCCTTACAGACCCAGCAATTGATTTCTGTTGCTAAACTTTGTCTTATAACATAACTGGAAATAAAATTTTTAGCTAATAGAACTATTCTGTGTCTGTAAATTTATATATGTGTAGACATAAAATTGTCTAGAAAATAAGAGAGAAATTACTAATATTCAAAATAAGAACGAAATTATTAATATCCAATCCGCAGATGTAACTACACCAGATTTCAGAAGTTGACTAATGCCAAACCTCCTTTTTAAATAAATGTCTGGGTTTAAGTGAAGTAAAATAAGGAGGCATTCCATACATAAATGACAAGAAAATGAAAGTACACTTGAGCACTAAAAGACAAAATGATGTGATGATACGCAATAATACAGTAGATTTATTTTTAAGAAAAAATGTAAATAACATTAATTGAAGTGGGAGAATATGCCAAGACAAATTATAGAACATTACTATGGAGAAAAGTTGGCAATATAACATTCTATTTTGAAGTCCCATCTCATCTAGTCAGTATCTTATACTTTGGAAACTGTAACTTTCAATAGATAATTGAAAACACAGGGTTAATTGGACAAATAAACCATAATATCAGAGGTTACAGAAAAGTTGTGGATTGACATGAGGAAGAGGTAGAATAAAACCAAAAGAGATTTATAACTAATTTTGATTTATTTTACAGCATAGATTGTTTTCATTGCTGCATTAAAAATATAAATAATGGCAATGTATAGAATGGCAATATAATAAATTATTTTTAAGCTGCCATTGCTAACAAAATTATACAAATGTTTGCACTTCTTTTGTGCTTGCAAATTTAGAAATAGTTTCTAAATATATTAAAAAGAGTTTCAAATATGTTAAATAATTTCAAGGGACAACCCACATTTTGAATAACGGATGTAACTCAGGTTGGTGACACAAAGCATAGCCATCAGTAACATGCTTTTCTTTATTTCTTTTTTTTCTTTTTTTAATTATTTTTTATTATTATACTTAAAGTTCTGGGGTACATGTGCAGAATGTAGAGGTTTATTACATAGGTATACATGTGCTGTGGTGGTTTGCTGCACCCATCAACCCGTCATCTGCATTAGGTATTTCTCCTAATGCTATCCCTCCCCTAGCCCCTGACTCCCGACAGGCCCCGTGTGTGATATTCTCCTCCCTGTGTCCATGTGTTCTCATTGTTCAACTCCCACTTATGAGTGAGAACATGTGGTGTTTGGTTTTCCGTTTTGAGTTAGTTTGCTGAGAATGATGGTTTCCAGCTTCATCCATGTCCCTGCAAAGGACACGAACTCATCCTTTTTTATGGTTGCATAGTATTCCATGGTATATATGTGCCACATTTTCTTTATCCAGTCTATCATTTTAAAAAACTTTTGGTAAAGTTTTGAATAAAACAAGGTAAATTCTTCCCATGATTTATATACTCGTTTTATGTCAAGATTATTCACTGTATATTAAAACCAAGAAAGAAAAAAACACTTTGATCTAATACATAAATTATAATCAGATTATGTGCACAGACTTGATTATTTTTTGCTATTTTTCTTTTTTCTTTCCTTTTTCTCTTTTTTTAGAGACAGGGTTTCACTCTATTGCCCAGGCTTGTATTCTGTGATGTGATCACAGTTCACTGCAGCCTCGTCCAAGCAATCCTCCTACCTCAGCCTCTCAAGCAGCTAGGACCACAGGTATGTACCACCACACCTACCTAATTTTTTTAAACATATTTTGTAGAAACAGGGTCTCACTATGTTGCTCAGGCTGGTCTCACACTCCTAGGCTCAAGCAATTTGGCCTCAGCGTCCCAAAATGCTGGGATTACTGACATGAGCCATTGCAATAGATGAGTTTTGTTTTGTTTTGTTTTGTTTTTTTAAACATGAGTGTCCAATGGAGCATTTGAAAATCATGAAAAATGAAGGAAAATACATTACGTGGACTCACCCTTAAATTTCAGAATTTCTAGAATCCCTGCTTTTTCCCAATTACTAGTAGTGTTCCCCAGTAATTTCAACAATGAAATATTTGTCTCAAATTTTCAAAAGCATCTCTATAGGTATTTCTGTCAATAGAACATTCACAATATGTTGTCAATAAACATTCATGTCATATAACTAAATTCCCTATTCATATTCTATGCTCTCCAAGAAGCTTTTGATAGCCTGGTTTTCATGTTGCCTTCCTGTAGGGATGAAAAGTTCTCATTAGGCCACATAGTAGCTCAGTACACCTCTTTTAATGGGTTTATATATTCCACGGTTTATATTCCATTTTCTAGTTTATATATTTTGGTCTCTCAATTTAGTCCATAGAAACTATCCTTTCCTAATTGGAGCCTGGACATCAACAAGTTTAAGTTTCTAGATACTTTAAAAGAAAGATAAGAACCAGATTCTGACCCATATGAACCTACCAGTTAATGCCACCGTATATTTAATTCATGTATTTTCCTTCAAACTGCTGTAATACTAGCATTTAAAAAAAAATCAAGGATGCGAAAAATATAAAATATCAATTTTAACTATTGGAATTGATTAAGAAGTTAAACTTGCGGAAGTAATATTGATTCATGATTTTAGTATACATTTTAACTATTCTATTGATACAATTAGAAAAAAATACTATCTTTGCTAAAATAAAAGTCATTATAAAATTCTATATTATTAATAACTTTGTACTTATTTTGGTTTTAAAATGTTGTGTATTTAAAAATTAAAAAATCCCAGGGGAAATATATATATGTGTGTGTGTGTACATATGTATATATATATACATACACACACGCAAAGTCTTCAGAAAAGCTGCAGACTGGAGTGAGGACATAGAAATAGCTTTGCTACAGCTTGGGAAATTTCCCTAAATGTCCTAAATGTGCAATGGAGTGACCCAGGTGTCCACCAGTTGTGGTGATAAAAATCTTGCTGTTACATTACTTCTAGGCTGTTTGAAAATATATGAGAGCAAATAGAAATAGCAATTAAAAAATATGTAAGACTGTTAGCCTAACAGACAAAACTGGCAGAGAAAAAACCATTTGCTGCCACAAAGAATAAAAATAATTGAATGCTTCAGATTTTAGCTGTCAGCACTCATCTGAGGCTATTTAATTGGAAGCAAGAGTCTACAAAGCAGAGATGCAAGAGAAGGCAAACAATTGCCTGTGGGGGATCTAGCCAGTGACACAAGGCTATGAACAGAAAAAGGTATTTCCTGATTCACGAGTTTTAAAATATTTAGGGCTTTAAAAAATTTCAACAATTTACAGTTTTTGAGACTAAAGTTTCTGGATATCTTTGTACTTAGAGAGAAATAATGTTTCTGAAATTATTTGGAATTTCTTGATAAAACTTAAGAATCAGAAAAACTGATGTTTTTCCAGTTATTAAGAGGGTGAAAATATCCTTACAATCGTAATAAAAAAAGTATTGCAAATTTTTATGATGTAATTTTATTTTTTATGGTCCAAAGGAAGATAAAGTTGACATCAGGTACTCTGTTTCAAATCAGGCAGTTTGAGTTAATGCACAGAATGGACATTTAAGAAGAACAGAAATCTTGTCTGTCATGTCATGGAGGGCACATAATATATACTTTCATATACACTAATATATACTTTTTGAATTAATAATCAGAACATGTGAATCCTTACAACTCAATCCAGTGAATTACTTCAAATGCTTTCCTTTTAAAAATACTCCAAGGTGTTATCATATTATAGCCTAACACCTAAATCTTTCTATTTATAATTTTCCTTTGGAAAATGAAAAACGTATTTGAATTAGAACTTAGACTTTTTTAAAAATTCTGATTCTGCCTATTCATATAAAACACTGTGGGTGATAGATTAAGCCCCTATTTTCATCCTGTCTCTCCCAGACCTTTACTATGGAGTCTACAAAGCTATAAACTCAATTGCTCACACTCCAACTTCCCAAAATTCCTTGTTGTAGGATGTGTTCTCACTGAGAAGCATAAGTCTGCGGATTCTGTCTTTTCCCTTTAACATTTCCTACTCCCTCCTGTCTGGAAAATGATGTGAGGCCTAGAAATATGGCAGCCTTCTTGTGATATGAGGCAAAAGAATGTGTATGTGGAGGCCTGAGAAAGAGTCCGGGTCCTTGTGGGCATAACTGAGAGTTAGTAACAGTCCTGGGTTGAAGACTTTCAAATTTGTTGTAATATTAGACAAAGCATCATGTATTTAAGCCTTTATCTGTATGGTTTCTATTACTTACAGATGAACCCATATCTAACTGATAGAGGTCAGGCATCACCCTGTTATCTATCTTTCATTGGATATGTTTCTTGGTCTGGGATTCCAAAGAGGCAGACTCTGAGCCAAGGACTCAGGTGAAATATTTTATTTCTGACATGATGCCAGGAAATATCCATGGAGAATTAAGAAGTATAACAAATGTGCAATGGAGTGATCCAGGTGTCCACCAGTTGTGGCAATACAAATCTTGCTGTTACATTACTTCTAAGCAGTTTGAAAATATTTGCGAGGAAATAGAAATAGCCATTAAAATTATGTAACACTGTTAGCCTAACAGGTAAAACTGGGAGAGAAAAAAATCACTTGTTGCCACAAAAACAAAACAATAAAAATAATTGACTACTTCAGATTTTAGTTGCTAGCACTCATCTGAGGTTATTTAACTGAGAGCATGAGTCTACAAAGCAGGGATACAAGTCAATGAAGAGGCATTATCCAGAAAGTTGCAATGTATAGCTGGAGCTCAACCCTACTGAAGAACTCTAAAAGGCAGGGTACAATATGTCTCAAAGTTATCCACACAGAGAGGCAAAGAAGCTCGCGTATTTGTTTACCATTTATCATCTATCAATGCTAGGTTGAGCACTATTTTTGGGACATTCACTCTCTAGCTTTAATTACCTTCCTTTGCACACTGGATTGGCATGCTACCATGGCAGAATAAAAAAGATGTTAGGCAGAGGGTCACAGCTGTTCATGGTAAGCAGCCTCCAGGGGAGGATGTTAGTATTAAGCACATAGGGACATGGCACCAACAGCATATGCTAGAGTCCACCATTTGTATTAGTCAAGTGACTCATGCCCCAAGTTAAATACTCTCTAAATACCCTCTATTCCTGACTCCGATTTTTTCAACATGGTAGCATGTCCCAATTTCTAATAAAGAAGTGTAGAGTAGAAGACTTACAAGAAAAGTTACAGTTCCATCGCTGGGGTTACTAGTTACTCTACTGTTACTAATGTTGTAGTTGATATTCATCACTTCCTTCTCCCTTTCCCTCTGCATTCCACTCACCCTTGCTGCTTTTTGTTCATAGGGCAACTCATATACATTGTTCAGACTGTATATGAGACTATAGTTCCTAAAATTGTTGTTGTTGAGATTCATTGTTGAGACTATAGTTGAGACTATAGTTCAACTTCATTGTTGAGACTATAGTTCCTAAAATTGACCATATACACTTATCACTCGGTACAGTCACTGATATAGTTTGGATATATGTTCATGTCCAAATTTCATAATGAAATATAATCCCCAATGTTGGAGGTGGGCCTGGTGGGAAGGAGGTGATTGGATCATAGGGGCAGATTTCTCATGAATGGATTAGCACCATCCCCCTTGGTACTGTCCTCATGATAATGAGTGATTCTTCCTGAGATCTGATCATTCTAAAAATGTGTAGCACCTCCCCCATCACTCTTTTGTTTCTGCTCTGGCCCTGTGACAAACCTGCTTTTCTTCAGCTTCCACCATGATTTTAATTTTCCTGAGGCCTCCCCAGAAGCCAAATACATGACAGCATCATTCTTCCTGTACAGCCTGCAAAACTGAATCAGTTAAAGCTCTTTTCTTTATAAATTACCCAGTCTTAGGTATTTCTTTATAGCAATGTGAGAATGGGCTACTACAGACACCCAAAGAAGTGTGCTCATACATTTTCTGAGTTCCTGACATACTCTTTCTTAAACCTATTACATAAAAATAACCCTATCTCCTAATGCTAATAAGGGACAGTTACTCAGTCTAGTAATGTTCTTCGTTGCCTGTATACTAGTATTAGGAGACTAAAATTACCAGGTAGCAGTAATAGATCTAGGGTTAGTGGAAATTATTCTATGCTCCTTGATATAAACCTACCTCCTGCATTCCTGGAACCAGGACATCTAGTTCAGCAAAGCCTGTCATTGCAGGGATGGGAAGCACGAATTCTCAAAAGAGTAACTGGAAGTGATAAAGAGAAACACATCACTCCTACCTCCACCCCTTGGTTTCTGGCCCTATGCTTTCTACCTGTTTTGAAGCACAGTATTCTAGATCCTCCGAGTTCTCATGCCCAAGTCAGAACCCTAACTCTGCCTCTATGAAGCAATTCCAAAATTCTGTCTGGCTGGCAGCTTTCAAAGGGTGCAGTTCATGATGGGATTAGTAAATCCATGGTCAAGTTCCTATTGTCATCAATTTTTCGCCAGAAAGTGAAGGCAACCCCATATATAATCTCAAGGGAACAAATCCAATATTCTGTGAACCCCTGGACTTTGGTGGTGGTTGAAGTATTTTAGGCAGAAAAACTACCCTTATTGTAAATACTTTACAATACCAATAAGATGGATTGTCTTTTCCCAGAGTATATAGGAGGCTGAATGCAATCAACTTCTATGGAATAGGTGATATTCTATTGAAGGCATTATATCACTTTCAATTATATTGTTAGGAATTCACGCTTCCTACCCCTAAAACGTTAGGCTCTGATTTTCTGAAGATCAGGATCTTCTTGTTGTCAATCTGACCTTAATGCCTATTACGATAGTTGTACCCATATCTCTGATAACTGACATGAAGTTCAGTTAGATAACAGGAATGTGCTCCAGTGGTCTGTAGCACTGTAGGGTGAATATTGTTAACAAAATTTAGTACACATTTTCAAAAAGCTAGAAGAAAACATTCTGAATGTTTACATGGCCTCTAAAATGATAGGTTGCCACCATTCTCATTGATAGTAGGGAATCCAGTTCCATAACAACATTCCCTGTCATTAAATAACCGCTATTTCTCAACAATACTGATGTCCTTCACTATCACAACCCCTCCCTCTTTACAGGAAGGAGTGCCCATTGAGCTCCACAAAAGAACAAAGTAGCTGATTCTCTACTATTACATAGTAAAGACTTTCTAATACATTTGACCAAGACTGTTAATACTTTCTCTAAAACTTAAGGTTCTGGCAAACCTATCTCATTTACCATGGGTGACTTTTTCCAAGTGCAAAGAAGCTATTCCAACAGAATATTAGGACCATCTTGAAAGATCTTTGCAAGCATCTTAATCTTGAATCTCAGGAGAGTGCCCTGTATCCATAAATTCTCCCTTACCGTGCCTTATATTCTGCTCCATCCCACTAGCACTATTACCATTAAGTTTCAAGCATCTTCTCCCAGTTTCTACTGTACAGAGATTCTGTACCACTTTTGGTAAATAATCCCTTTCCTTCTAAAATACTAAAATACCCCCCAGAAAGTCTTCATTTCAAGTTTCAGTGACCATTTCTTCTCTAATAAGGCCCTGACATTAGTGTAGTATCCTCGCCAGGGCTGTGAGTTCAACTCACTTTGTGCTTCTCTCAGCAGGTTTCCCTCCTACTATTGGAGAAGAGGGTCTTTGTAAGTGTGGCCATGTGTTTTTCTGGCTATCACACCAAGCTCTAAGTTGGGAGGCTGTTTAAGTCTGTCACTTTTATACTAAAGGGCTTTTATGGCAGTTATCATCTGCCAATCAATGTCACATCTTTATAATTACCATTACCCCATATTTCCCAAGGGCTGGAGGTTTTGCCTGAACTAAGGCATCCTCTTTTCCCACTAAACACTCTTAATGCACCACAGGTGAAAGTCGTAGTCTCTTTATGAGAGAAGTTATAAACACATGACTTACTACCTGTAATAGGGTCCTTCTTGCCTTCTGGCTGGTGAATAATCCAGTTCCAGAATCACGTTTGAGGATTTGCTTCTGCAACCATTTTTTGCACCAATTGTCTTTGGACATCTGTAGAAAGAGCCACTGAGACACGAATTAAGTGTAGGTACTTTATTTGAGAGATATAATACAGGAGGCACCAGCAGAGGAGTGGGACAATCTGAAGGGAAAGGGAAGAAGGCCATCAAAGCTGGGTGACCAAAGCCAGTTACCAATTTGAGCAAGTGGGCTCAATCCCGTTAGGGCACTCAGGGGAGATATTATCCCATTCAAGGGATCAGAAAGCCAAGCTATTTGCACAGTGTCTCCCCTGACAGTGATTGAAGGATTAACTTTACGGCCCTTTCAGCCTGCCTTGTGCATAGGGCAAGCATATACCCACAGTTAGACTGAAGGCCTCAAGGAAGGAGTCACAGTTGCTCACAGTAAGCAGCCTTCGGGGTATAGATGTGTGTACAGAAAGGACATGAAGAGACACTGCTTGCATCTGCTCCAGCAAGGAACATTTTTCTCATAAGGCTGGGAAGGGTATGGTTATGCCAGATGGAGAAATCTACCTTTGGATATATGCCTAGTCAAAATAGGGAACCGTATACACAATGTGATGTAAAGTGTCCTAGAATTACTTTCTCTAAATATGTCATAACAACTCTCCCCTTGTTCTAGTGTCAGAAATTCTTCTATTTTAAAACATTCCTTCAGCCTAGACTTTTGATTGCCTTTGTTAAAAATTAAATTATACTTGTAAAGAATCACGCATTAGACCATTGTAACAATAAAATATAAAATACAGAATAGGAAAATGATGGTGTCAGTTCAACCACTAAACTGAAAGTAGGTTCTAGCATTACAACACAAAAAATCGTATTCTCTCTTTAACAGCCAAATATTTGGAAATATTCCTAAGCCAATAAATGAAGAAAGTTACATTGATTTTACTCATAGATTCCAATCAGTCTGTTAAGCTCATGAGTTATATAACTCATTCCAAAATAGCCTACAGCACATACTTAACAGTTTACTATGCACAATTTCATTTAATACTCAACACAGGGTGATGGCCAATACTCTCTCCTCTAATGACCTTTTCTCTCCTGCTACCATCCAATGACCAGATGCATACCCAAGTATAAGGTGCTATGGTATAAGAACATACTTTATCCTTTAATAGATTCAATTTGTGTCTTTCTTGAGAGGTTAAAGAGTAAAAATATTCTCCCTTCTACATGACATATTGGGTTGGGTTGATTTTGCTTTATTTTCAGTTTTACATCATTTTGCTTGGAAAACTGTTTTCTCTATGTTCTTTCTTGCACCTATTACAGTTAAATAATCATGAGAGTACCTTTTTTTGAAGGGTGACTACTTTTAAAAGGCCGAAAAGGACCACAGTAGAGAAAAGGGAAAGGAGGTATGCAGTGATTAGCATGGCACAGCTCTGCTCTAGGCCATGGAGAGAAAAGTCTCTGCAGAGGGCATTTGCCATATTTGAGGCTGTCTGTATCATTCAGGGTCCCAGATAGAAACAGATGGCACATTCGAATTAGGATAATTTGAAGAGGATTTAATTAAGGGGCAATTTACAAAAATGAGAGTAGAGTATAAAGAAACCACAAGGGATGGTGCTGCATCTCATGCTATTACCACCCACAGACTTGAGGGAGTAAAGAGAGGGAACAGTTAGAGGATCCCAGTGACCCAGAAAGCTGGGTTGAAAGGACCTCCTGCAGAAGGTAACATCTCATTTAAGGGACGCAGCAAGCCCCTGGGAACCCTGCAGTGAGGGAAACAAAAGAATACATACCCAGATCTTTCTCTTCTCACCCACTGATCTTCCACCTGGGCTTTCTGTTGGCTGACCCCAGCTGAGACCAGTCAATAAGGGGATGGGTTGATGGATTCCGTGCAAGTTCTAAAACTCAGATCATAGAGCAGGGTGCAAAAGAATGGAGGTTTCGATCTGAAAAAAGACTGGAATACCTCCAGCTCACAGCCCTTATTTGTATTCAGGGAAATCCACCAATGTACTAATTTGGTAGAATTTAGGAACCATCTTCCAATAAAGAAGCTAAAAAAATTAGACATTTGCTCTCTGGTTCCTGGAAGCTATGCTTGGTCAATCAGATGCTCATGCCAAGGAAATAGAGCAATTTTGAATTAATTCTGGCTGCCTAGGGGAAGCAGTCATGGTGGTGCCAGCAGCAGCCTCCACCATCTAGGGGCAGCAGAACCAGTGGCAGAATCCAGTGACCACTCCTCTATCTAGGGGTGTTCTTCTTAGATGACCTTGCCCCTGCTTCTAGTCAGTTAAGTTTTCTGAGCTTTTCTGAGCCTAGTTTTCCGGTCTTACTGTTATATCTGGTGTGTGTGTGTGTGTGTGTGTGTTTCAAATAAACTGCTTGGCAGCTTAAATTCATCAGAGATTATTTGTGTTTTTAGAGTAAAGAATTCTGATTAACAGGAAAAAAATATGTTACCATGAGTGGGTTGCAGAGGTGACATTGGAGTGGCTACCATGATACACAGGGGGTGCAGGGTTGTACGCTGAGTGGCTGAAACTTAAACAATCTTGGTAAATAAGAAGGAATCTGGAATTGTTCATCTTGCTTATTTAGAGCTGAAAACAAACAAACCAAAAATCTGTCTAGCATTCTGGGGGGAGAAACTCTATACCCAGCATGAAACTGCACATCTACGATTCATATTTCACCTACAGTAATCTGGAACAAAGAGGCCATTGAAGGCATTGAGAAACTGAGCAACTGCCATATAACAATATGCCAGGAACAAGTCATTCAAGGACTGCGGGGCGAGCAGATGCTTCTCATGGCACTGGATAGTTTAAAGAAAAACAGCGAGCAGCAGCCTAAATCCCTAAATACTTAGCTCAAGCAATTAGACTGAAAGGAAATTTCTGCAATTAAGCTAAACAATTGTTTATCATTTTCAGGAGCAGAGCTGAGATGGGAGGCAAATGTACATTTGAGATTGCAGTGAATATCTCAATTTGAAATCATATTCATTGGAAACCATATTCATTGGTCTCTCTACCACATTTCCTCAGTGCTTTACCTTCTTTCCTCCCAGCTGCTACTGTCTCTACAGTAAGAGTCTGAAAGTGAGGTGCATCACTGAAAACTGGTAATGGGGAAAGGCATTAGTGTGCAGAGTAGGAAGTAAAGGCAAGGAGTCTCTGGAAGCTGGGATAAATGTAGCAGCAACCAGTAAAGGAAGCAAAATGACAGCTGGAAACCTCTTTTGTCAAGGAAGATCAGGAGACAACTGAGAGGACCGCTTGTATTTATTGAAGAAATTATTTTATTTTAGCAAAAGGATTGCCTAAAAAGGAGAATTAAAAAGTAATAAATTGGGGAAGAGAAGAATAAACTTCTTTTCGCCAATAGATAGTCCCCCTGAATTCATCTAAATAATACCATGATATTCTTACAAGCTTTTAAGATGGTTACTATGGACAAAAAAAAAAGGTTATTTATATAGATTTTAGAAAATAATAATATTTTAATTTATTTAGCAGTTCTCCAAAAAATAGAGCTATATTTTGTTCTTTATTAAAACTGTGCACCCATGATATCCCTTTTAAATTTATGTGGCCCAGTGGCATTGTTTTTTGTGGATTCCTCATTTTCTGATATTTTTCTTTAAATTGGGCACTGAATGTGTAGTATTACAACAATTTTAGTGAAAATGTATATTGTAGTCAATTGTCAAAAAATAGAGAATGGTCTAATCATTAAATTCATTGTGATGGAACATTTATGATATGTCTGTAAACTTAGCATGAGCACTATTTAAATGTGAATGCTTTCATATATGATTTTTGAATCCTGTTAACAAACATGGGAGCCGAGGCCAATCCTTCAATGAGGAAATGCAGCAGTTGAATAAGCAAGATTAATTTTTAAATGTATAGATTTGAAATATCAATAATTTCAGTCAATAAAATTTAGATGTTCCGAAACAGACCTTTTTTTTTAAACTCAGTCCAAGCTCCTGATCGCTCCACCCCTCCCCATCTCATACAAGTATCTTCATTGAATCCATTTGAGGTTTTCTTTCTCTCCAGCTCTGGGTTATTTAAAACAAACACCATCTTGTTTAAATTCCATCCCAGCCTCTTACTTGCTTCACTTCACTTCTGACCACACTCTAGGAGCTCACCTAGCCCAGAAAACTTCAACTGGGTCTCAGCATGACTCTGCCCTGAGTTGCTCCTGGCAGAAGAGTTTCTGGTATGACTTTTTATGGCAGAGGAGAACCCCTGGGTCTCTGCTTCTCGTGAAAACATGGGTCCCTCTGCCCCACATGCTTAGCTGATGGCTTTGCACAACCTCCCTGATAGATAGAGCCTTTAATGAGATTCTCTTCCATGCTGCATTTAGTTACTGGCAAACACTTGAACATCACTCTCAGTCTACTTGGGCCTATGGGAATTTCTGGATTGCTTCCATGCTACTCTAGAAAAGTGGGAAAGTCAGAGGATGATCTTGGACCACTCATGACCACACTACCTTCACTATGGGGCCGTAGTTCTTGCTTCCCTATCCATGTTTCAGTACAGTAGGATATCTTTATGAGTTGTGACTCTCAATGTCAGCTGCAAAATAGAGCCCTGGTTTCTTCTAGTTCTGAAGCCCCACAATTTCATAAGGAATACTAGGAATCGTAGATGCCAGGACACATCTACTCCCTTTCTTTGAGGAATAGATGAGTAGGGGCAAGATAAATCTCTCTTATATTTTCCTCATCTTCCTCGGAACTCTACACCAGAATTTCCCAGCAGCTCCACTATTAACATCTTGAGCTGGATAATTCTTGTGGTCTGTGACAGTGTCCTTTGCATTATAAGATGTTTAACAGCATCCTTGGCTTCTATCCACTAAATGATACTCTAGTCACACATACCCCAGTTGTGACAACCAAAAATGTCTCCATAACCCCTTAGGGGAGGCAAAATCACCAACTCACACCTATTGAAAACTACTATTCCACAGTGACTTACACTAGTATGAAGGGCTTGTGTATGTGTTGTGTGAATGTGTGTGTGTGTGTATGAGTTGTTATATATAACATGAGTGAAAAAGAGAAGATGGAAGCTTACTCTGTCAAAAATCTCTACACATCTGTAATATCTCATCACTCAGTGGTGATGTCATTTATAACCTAATACTAAAAATCATCTGGATATTCTCCTTTCTCAGCAGTAGACAGTCTCTGCAGAACATTTGGAAGATCTGCACAACTCAGTAAACTAATATTTTCCAAATGACCAATGAATGATGTTATAACATTCAAAATACAAAATGTTAAGGTAAAGAAGTATGGAAAATTCATCAGTGGTTTCAGATTTCACATTGGAACTAAGAAACTAGTACTCGTCAAAGTCTGGTGAACTATCAAAGCAGAATATTCACAATTATCTGAAAAGGCTATTAACATATTACTTGCTTTCCAATTACTCATCTGTGTGAGCTAGGTTTCCTAAATATTCTTTAACCAAAAGAACATATCACAACAGACTGAGCACAGACGCAGATAAGAGAATACAGCTGCCTTCTATCATTTTCCTTAAGTTAGACTTTAACAAAATTTGTAAAAATGTAAAACAGCTCAACTCTTCTCATTAAATTTTGTTTGGAAACTATAATTTTATTTTAAAAGTATTTATTTTATATGTAGTGGGCTTATCGCTGTTATTTTTAAATGAATGAATAAATATTTTAGAAATGTCAAAAAATAAAGAAATACACTTCTGTTTAACTTCAGTATTCCTCCAAGTCAGGGACAATGTGTGGCCCAGAAGATCAGGTTAACAGTACCTTAAATTAGGTTGGTGCAAAGGCAGTTGCAGTTTTTTGCACTGTTGACATTGACCGTTTGGTAATGCAGTACATTCTTAAATAAATGTGGTTATGTTATACATCACTTCAATGCGCATTTCTCAATTTTTTCTTTTTTTTTTTTTTTTTTTTTTTTGCTAATGACTTGTTACTTGATGTTTATTTTATATCGATTTTAGACTATGGAAATGATGTAAGACAAAAGGCAAATTCAAGTGATATTCTTATTTGAGTTCCAAATGGGTCATAAAGCAGCAGAGACAACTGCAACATCAACAATGCATTTGGCCAAGGAACTGCTAAGGAACAATGAAGTGGCAGTTCAAGAAGTTTTGCAAAGGAGACAAGAGTCTTGAAGAAGAGGAGTGTAGTGGCCAGCCATTGGAAGTTGACAATGACCAACTGAGAGCAATCATCAAATCTGGTCCTCTTACAACTACAAGAGAACTTGTTGAAGAACTCAACGTTGGCCACTCTACAGTCATTTGGGCATTTGAAGCAAAATTGGAAAGGTGAAAAAGCTTGATAAGTGGATGCCTCATGAGCTGAGTGAAAACAAAAAAAAAATCATTGTTTTGAAGTGTTGTCCTCTCTTATTCTCTGCAACAACAATAAAGCATTTCTTGATTGGACTGTGACATGTGATGAAAAGTGGATTTTATACAACAGCTGATGATGACCAGCTCAATGGTTGAACTGAGAAGACGCTCCAAAGCACTTCCCAAATCCAAACTTGCACCCAGAAAAGATTCACAGTTACTGTTTGGTGGTCTGCTGCCGGTCTGACCCACTACAGTTTTCTGAATCTTGTCAAAATCATTACATTTGAGAAGTATGCTCAGCAAATGAATGAGATGCCCCAGAAACTCCAATGTCTGCAGCCACCACTGGTCAATAGGAAGAGCCCAATTCTTCTCCATGACAGCACCCGACTTCACATCACACAACCAATGCTTCAGAAGTTGAACCAATTGGACTATGAAGTTTTGCCTTATCCGCCATATTCACTTGACCTCTCGCCAACCAACTACCACTTCTTCAAGCATCTCAACAACTTTTGCAGGGAAAATGCTTCCACAACCAGCAGGATGCTGAAAATGCTTTCCAAGAGTTCATCAAATCCCAAAGCATGGATTTTTCCACTACAGGAATAAACAAACATTTCTCATTGGCAAAAGTGTGCTGATTGTAATGCTTCCAAATTTCTTTAATAAACATGCTTGAGCCTGGTTATAATGATTTAAAATTCATGGCACAATACCACGATTACATTTGCATCAACATACAACACCATATACTGTCTTGTTCGGGTGCTAGCATACACACTTTGAGATGCAAGAGAAAGAGACACACATTGTAGTTGTTTACTCCTTATTGAGGATTACAATGACCTTTTAAATCTGGATGTCACTATCCTTCTAAGGTATGCTCCTTAAATTCCCAAGTCTAAAATTTGGTAGCCTTACAATGTTAGATAACACTTGCATGTATCCTATGAATGTTTCTTCAAGGAACTTCCTTCCTAACTGCCCCTCAAGCAATCATAATCATTTTTAATTTATTTCACAAAACTTCTTACAAGACCAATCTAAACTCACTGCTTTCCATTCCTCACTTCCTTTACCACTTGATCCACTGCAAAATAACTTATTTTCACATCATTCCACTAAAACTGCTCTTAAGATCATCTTCTATACTATCTAACATACACTCTACTGACCTTATCTTCTTGTTTGTTGACCTCTCCATGATATTTTATATTATGACCATTTTGACTTCCCAAGATTGGATGCACACACATAAACAAATACACACACATATATACACACATATACACATTCATATACACGTAGACATTGAATACATTTGCATAAGCATATACATATATATGCAGATACGTAGTTTCTACTGAATTTTATAACCTACGTACTCCACAGAAGCTTGAAACTCAACATATCCAAAATGGAATCTATGATCATTTTCCCTCCCCAAAGCTATACTCCTGGAAATTGATGTGATTGTCTCATTCTCACTAGGTATATTAATCACTAAATCTTACTGAAATGACTCTCAGTCTGTCCCACTTCTCCATCTTTGTCACCTATCTCTTAGATTTAGTACTGTGCATTTCTCATTTAAACTATGAAAAACAACCTTTTAACTAACATCAAACTCTTATATAACAACCACTGTATCAATTTCCTTCTCATTTTCTAGTCAGTGCTGATATTGCCTAGTTTTTTTCTCTTGAGGATCATGTCTTATCTTGGTTGGCATGTTCTGCCTGAGTCAGCCCTCCTTGGGTCCTTCTATGATAAGTATCTTCCACTTGACCTTCCAGACCCATTCCAGACCCTCTCCACCTCTTGCTCTGTGCCCTAAGAAGATGACTTATAGGGATTATAACAGTGAGCTCCCATATATTCTGGCTTTCTCTGCTTAGGTTTAGTCAATGGGGAAATTGGCTATCACCAGGCTCACTACTAGTGAATTTGTTTTCCACACTAGTAAGATGAACAATCTTATCTTGCAAAACTGACCCAGAAACTATTCTAATGTACTCTCATCTAAATCACAAAACTTTAAGTATCTTAAGCAAACATATACAGTTTGCTTCATGATTGCCCTGCAGTCTCATATCTCTGTCCAGCAGGTCCTCTTTCACTCCTTCATTTCCAGAATTGCCTAATTCACATTTTTCTGAACACACCTAATTATTTTCTTTCGCCATACTTTTGCACACGTTGTTTTGTACTTGCTGTGTTTATTAAATGAATAACACCTCACAATTCTTCTAATCATATATCAACTCCTCCTCCGTGATACCTTCTTAATCTCAACTTCACTGCACTCCTCTGTACTCTACAGGTAGAATGTAATGGATAAGATAATATACTTATTTACTTACTTTTTTATATGTGGCTAAATTTAAACTCCTCAAGAGCAGAGACAATTTTAAAAAATCACTTCGTGTTTTGTGGAACTGAAACTGAAACTCCCTAACCAGAAACTACTGATCCCTCAGATTGTTTATTTGTTCATATAGGTATATTTTTTAAAAAGAAAAGAAAATTTACAAGAAGGTTTTTTGCAATTTCAATTTTAAAATTGTATTTGGTACGTTTTTAAGTAAAACTCTCCCATTACTAAAGGATCTAAACCAAAATAGCAAATCTAATTCCCCTCGTGGACCCCAAAAAAGGCCCAAATTTGGCGCCCATTCCTGAAGAAAAAAGCATAAACCATAGACATGACAGCCTCCTAAATCTTCTTTTCTCTTTTCTCTGGCTTGCTACCCCTAACTCTAAAAATGCCCCATGAAATAAAACTTAGTTCACTTCTCCAAGAACCAAACAGCTTTACCATAAAAAAATTAAGACAAAGTCTATCTACTAAAGTTCTATAAGACAGGAAACAAGCCAAATCTGCATTCAGTATCTTCCTTTTGGGGGAATTGTTTTGTTGTTATTCCCTAATGTGCCTTAGTATCATTTAATTACTGGCCCTATCAAAATACTTTTTTTTTGAGTTTGAAAAGTAATACCTAATTCAAAATCTTGCAAACTCCGTTTCCCCAGGAGAAAATCTGCAAACAAGATAGTAACATAACTAAATTCAAACTAGCAAATTTGTGGTTCATTTGTTAAAGAATAAAGAAAACAACCCTAAGCAGTTAATCAAACATAAGTAAATTAATACAATTACCTTACAACTAGAATGAAACAATTCTAAGGCAGATAATATTAATAGAATTAATCCCTTATGTGATTTTAGAAAAGATATAGAGGACCCAATTATTTTGAAAATTTATCCTTTTATAAGACTACCAATCCAATAGTTCAAGCAAAAAACGTAAAATATTGGAAGTTTAGAAATCCATTTATAAATTTTTAAGGGACCATTTGTATTTCTTTATAACAAGTATTAAACTATAAATCATAAATTTAAAAACTATGATGCTTTGAGAAAGACATATAAATTTATTGTCTTCAGAAAACCTTAATTAACTACATGAAACTTAATATTATAGCAAATTTTTAAATTATGCAAGTGTTGAAGAAAGTATTTGTTTTTTTTTCTCAAAGTAACAAAGTAGTGGCTAAGAATTATATAGCAAAACTATCATCAAACAAACAAATTAAAATTTGTGTCGGCCAGTTGGCGGCTCATGCTTGAAATCCCAGCACTTTGGGAGGTCAAAGCAGGAGCATTGCTTGAGCCCAGGAGTTTGAGATCACACTCCAGCCTGGGAAACAGAGTGAGACCTTGTCTCCAAAGAGAAAAAAAAATTGTCTAAATATTTTTCAAGGTTATAACTTAATATCCTCGAAAGGAAACACTTAAAAAATACAAGATTTTTTGAAATTGATAGTATGTATTATACTATTGCACAGAAAAAAAATGTAAAACATATTCTATCAAAACAAATGCATGTATTATAGAGTTGCATTCAACATTCATTCAACATTTTGTGATTTAAAATAACAGGAATAGAATAGAATAAAAGCAGGACCAAATCCCCAGAAGCAGTATACAGACGGGCTGAGAGAGAGTGCTCTGGTACTCACATTCTCAAGACGCAGCTCTAACACATACTAACTCATTAATTGTGAGTCTCACTTTACTTACCTCATGCAATGAAATATTTCTTTGGGTTATGTTAGCACTCAGCTGAGACAGTATAGATATAAGAACTGGAGCCTGGTTCTTTGGGCTTTGTTGTTAAAGAATAAAGAGAAAATAATTTTTAAGTAGTTAAGTGTACATTAAGCCAATTAATACAATTGTTTGCACATAAAATACAATATTCTCTATTGAAGCCCTTGATAAATGTTTCTTGTTACTGTGGCAATGGCAGGGGTGACAGTGGTGGTGTTTCCTTCCCTAGAGTCAGTCATCTCCCCATGCCCTTAGGGCTCTTCTGGCCAAAAAGTTTAACGAACTCTGGCACACAGAAGTATTAATCATCTGTCAAACTAGTTTTCTAACTTCTCTGTGATCATACCTTAAAATTTCACACCTCTGATTTCTACCACTTAAGAAGCATTTTCTACCACCTCAGGCTTTGAAACCCTACATATCTCTTCAGTTAAGTTTTCTTTTTTGGCATCTTCCCTAATTATACTATACTATATAATATTATAGGGGTAATATTATACTGTAAGAATATCATTCTTATTCTTATTTTTCAGATGAGAAAACTGAAAATGACATAGATCCTATTTATTGCTCAAGGTCACCAACACAGAAGCAGCTAAAAAGTGGCTGAGTCAGCTTCAGCACCTACATATTCACTTTCCACAGTTACTCTTCCCTGCGGTTCAGTCTCAGCTAGTCCACTATAGACCATCTTGGGTTGCCACTATTTATATCTATGGCTTATTTCCTTGACTAAATTATGAAGTCCCAGGATTTCAAAATTCTTCTTCTACTGGTAATCTGAAACAAAAAGCCCAACCAGGAACTAGAGAAGACAAAAAACTGCCTTTCATCTGACATTGCTGAACTAAAGAAATACTAACATTCTCAAGGGAAAAGTACAAGGAGAGATTTCAAGACTATAAAGATTCAGAGAATTGTCTTAACTTTCAGAAGCTATGCCAAAGAAATCTGAATCTTTGGCATGTCACTTTTGATGACACATGTCGACTTTCATAGGGTCATGAGATAAATAGTAACCTGAAGCACTCGCTTCCAAAGCTTCTGCTTCCTCTGAAGGCTGACATGGTGTGTCTTATGAAGTCACAAGTCCCATTATACCTGCTGCAATCAATACTGCAATTAAAGGGAACTAGTACCTGAAGGAATTGATCAAACAAGTCCAAACCTATCATCCCCTCCAGTAACTATACATTTGAAACTATAAAATGACAAAGTAAATATATTGCACACACACAAAAATGACACGTCCTAATAGGATTAGGTCATAAAGATACAAATCAAAAAATAAATAAGGCTTTATACAAATTTTAAAATGTTAAAGTAGCAATTTGTAAAGGTAAAAAAAATTAAACCTTACTCCCAGTTAGCAGTGTCCACTCCTTTCAGATTTTACTCATTCAGTATATTCAACACAGAAGTGACACTATGCTTCACACTTTTACATTTTTGTCAATAAGATTAAGATATCAATGGCAAGCTAACATAAAGTTACGATAAGCATTTCTAGCTAAATGAGGGAAGGTCCTTAATTCGCCTGTACAAATTCAACAGCAACTCACTAGTTGTAACTATGACTTATTAGTTTGTTTCTTAGAGGATAGTGTCTCAATATTTTGCCTTGTTAAATAAGGCAAATGATTTTATGTAATCTTAGATTTGAAGTTAATCTTAAATATCATTGCAGAAAGTGCTTGAGTGGGCACTCCAAAGGAGTTCCAGAATTTGAGAACACAGATAAAGGTTACCCTCTGAAAATGAAAGTTTAAAAATCATAACATTTCGATATCAGGAATAATTAAAAGATATTGAGTACATGCCATGTTACTTACATGTGTCCTCATATTGATTCTCTCATTCATGAATTCTACTATTATTTAGTGAGCTATGTTAGATACAAGTGACAGAAACAACTCAAGCTTGTTTAAACAAAAAAACTGACATAGAGAAACGTGGGAGAGAGACCCTATGGAACCTAAATAGGGTTGCAGATGGACCTCAGAAACTATCTAGAATAAAGAAAATGTAAACTATTAAAACTTTTTTTTTCTTCTATCAATGTTGTTTCTTTTTGCATAGCTTCATTATTCTTCTGTCAGATCCTTTATCTGTATGGAACATCAGGGCCACAACATAGCTTCAGATTTCACGTGGTAAATGTTATCCATAAGCAAAGGATCACTTCTGCCTCATTCCCAATTCCAAAATCCCAATGAAAGGAGAACCTAGTTGGAGTCTGTTGTGACAGGTGTGTAATTCAACTTAATCATGAATGCCTGGGAGGCAGCATTATAAGGCTACCATGAATTATTTCTGGTGAAGAGGAGCAAAACCATTATAAATTTGAAAGATAACCCAATCTATATTAATGCATGTGGCCATCTATAGTAGTAATTTCTCCAAACAACCAGGGCATTCTGCTTAATTCAATCAAGGAGATCAAACATAACTAGGTTTCCTGGAAAATTATAAACCACTCTGCTCTTTTGCAGTATATCTGAAGTGACATCCTTATTTTATATCAGAAAAGCCATGATCTCGCATGGACCATAAAAAGAAAGATAGCTTATATATTAAAAATGAGTCAGTGCTAACCAGCATTGTCTAAGAGCAAATGGCTGTCATGAATATTCAAGCAACTAAACAGATGTGTTCTACAGTATTATATAGATACATCTCCTGCATCTCCTCCATCCTGGGTGAAATATTTCTCAATACCATTCAACTATCTTTACACTATTTTCACCCTTACTAGTCATTTAACTTACTAGTTCAGTTTTCCTGGTAGTGTTAGTAAGGAAAATTTTGACCTCCACAATAAACACTAGGTTTCTTACTACTATCGGAATATAATCCTTACTGTAAACAAATCTCCATCTAATTTACAAATGAGTAATACATGATTAGTTATCATGAGCCAGTGCCTGAAAACTGATCACCCTTGCGTGAACCAATTCTTAAAACATTGCTCCTTTCACATAAAAGTATATGTTCAATCACAGAAAAAGGAAAACACAGTCCCAAGATCAACGAAATGTCTCTCATCTAGCTAATCTAGGCAGATCACAATGATCTAACGTTTACTGAAGTTGTAAAAAAATCATTTTCTTGCAATGACAAATTCACACACACAAAAATGATTTTAATGGCTTACTTAACATATCACATTTCAACAGGTGACTGAGTCTAATACTTATTGACAAGATATCTAAGTAAAACTCATAACAAGAAAGTTCATACAAATAAGGCACAAAGTATGTGTTACAATGAAAACTCTAAGGGATTAAAAATGACTAATCCAAAATTGCATCACACCTACTTAAAACATTAATAAATTGCTTTTGAAAAAATAATTACATTCCAACTATACAAGTGCATGTACTACATTATGTGAAATATATTAATACTTTTGAGTAGCTGAACAAAAATCAGGTAAACTGTGATTAAGGTGATAGTTCCAATTTATTTTTTTCAGTAATGTCGAGGCTGGAATTTAAAATGATTAATGATAATTACAGGCAAAGAATTTAAAGTTCATTAGGTTAAGGAGTACTGGAGAACATCAGAATTCTTTGAACTTTACAGTTTAGAATCATTTAATGTATTGGTTTTCAATTGTTTTTTAGTTGCAGAACACTTTTTCCAAAAAAATTAAAAGTGCAAGTCAAAACACAAGATGTAAAACTAATATAAAAAAAAATATTCTGGTCAATAAGAAATGATGAGAAGTACAGGACTACCTATCGAACCCTTCTATTCCTGTACAGCTTCCCTGTGGAATACAGTTTATAAACAACTGTTCAAATTAATATTTCTTCTATGACATCCATGATTTTTCACAACAAATCCCAAGCAAATTCAATATCAAGGTGATACAAGTATTCACAGCAGTTGTATTCTCTCTGTAGTACTTTGCTTCCCAGCTGCTCCTTGATTCATCATAATTTCGTTTCCTCCACTAGGTATGGTTTGCAGAGATCCAGTAAGTACCATGTTTCATATGCATCATATGCATTTCACCATCACGAGCAGCCAGATACTGGCTAGAATTTCTTTTTTCTTCACTTATAACTGAGGAGAGTATCTGTAAGGTTGAGGAAGATAATGGTGCCTTACCAAAATATCTTGCCGTTTCTTTTCCTTAGAACACTTTCTTACCATTTTAGGAAGTCCCACAAAACACCTGTGTTTGATCTCTAGTTTACCACATCCTAATGATACAGCTTTTCAGGACACAATATTGATATTATCTTCAGCATGCCAGTTGTGTTATATGTCTTTATCATTCTCTGGTTGAAAAATAGTGTTAGCAAACAAGATGGTAACACAGCATTGTATTATAGCTACTGTGAACCTGAAAGTATCTGAAACAGGTCTCAGTCAATTTAGAAAGTTGATTTTGTGAAGGTAAGGACACACCCATGACCCAGCCTCAGGAAGTCCTGACAACATGTACCCAAGGCAGCTGGCAGACAGCATGCTTTTATACATTTTAGTGATACATAATACATCAATCAATACATGTCAGAGTTACATTGGTTCAACCTGGAAAGCCAAAACAACTGGAAGTGGGGGCAGGGAGCTTCCAGGTCACGGGTACATTTAAAAATTTTCTGACTGGCAGTTGCTTAAAAGAGTTATTACCAATAGAAAGGAATATCTGGGTTAAGATAAGGGGTTGTGGAGAACAAGGTCTTATCATACAGATGAAGCCTCCAAGTAGCAGGCTTCAGAGAGAATAGATTGTAAATGTTTCTTATCAGAATTAAGGTCTGTCTTGATGTTAATGCTGGAGGAGTATAAAGAGGCATGTCTGAACCCCTCTTCCATCATGGCTTGAACTAGTTTTTTAATGATGACTCTGAAATACTCTTGGCTGAGAGGTGGGGTCCATTCACATGGTTGAAGGGCCTCAGAATTTAGTTTTTGGTTTATACTACTTATTTACCTAGATTTCTGTTAATAGTACATGTAAGTACCCCTAAAATGTTCATTTATAAAGGTGTATTATTTTATAATGAGGAGGCAAACTATAGATTAGGAAAAAATATTTGCAAAAGGCACACCTGATAAAGGACAAAGAATTCTAAAAATTCTAAAATATACAAAGAATTCTAAAAATTTAACAGTAAGAAAATAAACAACTGGATTAAAAAATGAACAAGAGACCTGAACGGATGTCCCTCACCAAAGAAGATATATAGATGGAAGTAAGCATATCAACTATCAATATCATATGTAACTAGAAAATTGCAAATTAAAACAATGAGAAATCACTACTGATTTCTGGTTATATCTGTCAAAATGACCAAAATCCAAAAGACTGCCAACACCAAATACTGGAGAGGATGTGTAGTAACAAGAACTCTCACTCATCACTGTGAGAATGCAAAACAGTACATCCACTTTGCAAGACAGTTTAGCAACTTCTTACAAAACTAAATATATTCTTACTATACCATGCAACAATTAAAGTCTTTGGTATTTAACCAAATGAATTAAAAACATGTCCACACAAAAACCTGCACATGAATATTCACAGCAGCTTTATTCATAATTGCAAAACTTGGGAGCAAAGAAGCTGTTTTTCACTAGGGAAATGGATACATAAAATATGGTACATCCAGACAATAGATACTATTCTGCACTAAAAGGAAGGGAGTTATCAAGTCAGAAAAATAAACACAGAAGAAACTTAAATGCACATTACTAGTGTTATGGTTAATTTTGTGTCAACCTGACTGAACAAAGGGAAGCCCAAATAGTGGTTTAAACGTTACTTCTGTGTGTATCTATAAGGATGTTTCTGAAAGATATTAACATTTGGATTGGTGGAATGAGTAAGCAGATGGCTCTTCCCAGTACAGGTGGTCATCATCCAATCCATTGAGGGCCTGACTACAACAAAAAGGCAGTAGAAAAAGATTGAATTTACTCTTTGCTTGACTGCATGAGCTAAAACATTGATCTCCTGCCCTCAGTGCCCCTGCTTCTCGCAGTCTCATTTTTCCTCATGGAATGCCTTCAATCGGATGCTCCAGCAACACCAAGCTACTCACACTTCTCTGGACACACCATGCTGGCTTACCTCACTGCCTTTGTTCATGCTGTTATCATTCTCTTGTTTCATTTAATTTTCATCCCTTTATTATTTAAAATGCATCTCGGAAACTCTCCTCATCCACAGCCTGCCAATTCCACTCAGAATGGAATTGTGCCCTTCATTTGGGCACCACTAGGACCTGCATGACTTTTTTTCATCCATAGTCTTATGGATTGTTAATTATTTTTTTGTATATGGTTCTCTTACTAATCTGTTAGCAACCTGAGAAAAGGAGCATGTTTTATCAAGGTTTGTATCCTCAGCGTGCAGTTTAATGCCAATAAAAGTAACTTAGTCATTATTCATTCAATGAATGAATAAATGACATCATTAGTACAAATAAAGTGATGGCTTATCATTTCTATCAGATAAAGGGAAGAATTATCAAAAAAACTTACTGGTTCACTTTTAATGAAATGGAAGAGCGTTCACTAGAGATCTCATAGTGTTTATGTGTCATAGTGATAGTTTTTGTTATTATTCCTAATCTACTTTTATGTACAAATCATGGAATAATAGATTTAAAGGAAGGTACCAAGTGATTTTTTACAAATTTATTTTACATTAACATCAACTTTTTAAAGAGGAAGAAAGATCTTGCAGTATCAATTATTGTAGTTGAAGGTGTCTGCCTATTTAGATAATCTTTAAAAATCTACTCAATTTGCAGAAAGGAAAATAGTGATTACTGACAAGCTTCCCATGCAAACCACAGCTAGAGGAAGCAATGCCTCAGGACTCATCTGATCATAAATCTAGAATTAAAAATAAATCATTATGTTGTGATCCTTATGTTGATTTTGATCTTTGTTCAAAAGTGTACTTCTTAATTTTTAAATTTCTAGTAGATTAAACTAGTCAGCATCATTCACTTAATACATTTTCTAATACTTCTTTATATTCTCCCTATGCTCTACCTATTGGTGACCTTTGGGTCCAGTCACTCTTATAGCTGGGGGTCATGCCCACTTTAAAATGTATTTTTTTTTTTAGTTCAATGATTTACCAGTACTTGTGTTCCTACCATTGTATACCTAGTATATACTTTTAGTTTCTTCAGATCCCTGAGCTAATATCCCTTGTATTAGACCGTTCTTGCATTGCCATAAAGACTGAGAGTGTGTAATTGTTTAAAAAGAGGTTTAACTGGCTCATGGCTCTGCAGGCCATACCAGCCTGGCATCAGCATTTGCTCAGCTTCTGATGAGGGCTTCACAAAGCTTATAATCATGGCAGAAGGCAAAGGGGGAGCAGGCACATCACATGGCAAAAGGAGAAGCAAGAGAGAGTGGGTGGGAGGGAGGTGCCACAACTTTAAAATTATCAGATCTCACGTGAACTCAGCACAAGAGCTCACTTATCACCAAGGGGATGGCCCAAGGCATTCATGAGGAGTCCACCACCATGATGCAAATCCCTCCCACCAGTCCCCACCTCTAACACCAGGAATTACATTTCGACAGGAGATGGGTGGGGACAAATATCCAAATGATATCATTCTGCCGCTGATGGTCACCCCAACCAATCTCACGTCCTTCTCACATTTCAAAATACAATCATGTCTTCCTAATAATCCCCCAGAGTCTGAACTCATTCCAGCATTAACTCGGAAGGTTACAGTCCAAAGTCTCATCTCACAAGGCAAGTCCCTTCCACCTATAAGCTTGTGTATTAGCCTGTTTGCGTGCTATTGATAAAGACATCCCCAAGAATGGGAAATTTACAAAAGAAAGAGGTTTAATTGGACTTACAGTTCCAAGTGGCTGGGGAAGCCTCACAATAATGGCAGAAGTCAAGGAGGTGCGAGTCATGTCTTACTTGGATGGCGGCATGCAAACAGAGCTTCTGCAGGAAAACTCTCCCTTATAATAACCATCAAATCTTGTGAGACTTACACACTATCACAAGAACAGCATGGGAAAGACCTGCGCTCATGATTCAATTACCTCCCACTGGATCCCTCCCACAACACATGGGAATTCAAGATGAGGTTTGGATGGGGACACAGTCAAACCATATCAGCCTGAAAATTTACAAGAAAAAAAAAAGTTATTTAGTTCCAAGATACAATGAGTGTACAGGCATTGGGTAAACAATCCTGTTCCAAAAGGGAGAAATCAGCCAAAAGAAACTGACTACAGGCCACATGCAAATTCATAACCCAGCAGAGCAGACATTAAATCTTAAATCTCCAAAATAACCTCTTTTGACTCCATGTCCCACATCCGTGGTATAAGGGGTGAGCTCCCAAGATCTTGGTCAGCTTTGCCTCCGTGGCTTTGTAGGGTTCATCCCTAGAAACTACTCTCTCAGGTTATTGAGTGCTTGTGGCTTTTCCAGGTGCGGGGTAAAAGCTACCAGTGGATCTACTATTCTGGGGTCTGGAGAATGGTGGCTCCCTTCTCACAGCTTCATTAGGCAGTCCCCTGGTAGGGACTCTGTGTAGGTGTTCCACACCACGTTGCCCCTCCACACTGCCCTAGCAGTTCTCTCTGAAGGCTCCTCCCCTGCAATGGGCTTCTACCTGGACACCCAAGCTTTCTTATGCACCTTCCAAAATTTAGGAAGAGGCTGCCAAGCATTCTTTATTCTTGCATTCTGTGCACCTATGTGCTTACCACCACATGGAAGCTGCCAAAGTTTGTGACTTACATTCTCCAAAGTGAAAGCCTAAGCTGTACCTGGGTCCCTTTGAGCCATCGCTGGAGCTAGAGCAGCCTGGATGCTGGAAGCAGTGTCCTGAGGCTGCATAGGGCAGCAGGGCCCTGGCCCTCAAAATAATTCAGTCCTCCTGGGCCTCTGGACCTGTTACCCGAGGATATGCTGCAAAGGTCTTAGAAATGCCATCGAGGCCTTTTCTCCATTGTCTTAGTTATTAGCACTTGGCTCCTTTTTAGTTATGCAAATATTTCTAGCAAGTGGTTGCTTCACAGCCTTCTTGAATTCCTGTCCCCCCACAAAAAAAAACTTTCTCTTTCTCTGCCACATAGCCAGGCTGCAAATTTGCCACTTTTATGCTCTGTTTCCCTTTTAAAATCACTTCCAACATTAAGTTATTCCTTTGCCCCAACATCTGAGCATAGGCTGTCAGAAGCAGCCAGGCAAATTTTTGAACACTTCGCTGCTTAGAAATTTCTTCTAAGCAGTTTCTAAGAAATTTCTTCTACTAGATACCCTAAGTCATCAATCCAAAGTTCAAACTTCCACAGATCCCTAAGGCGTGAGCAACATGCAGCCAAGTTCTTTGCTAAGGTCTAACGAAAGTGACTTTTGCTCCATTTTCCAGTAAGTTCCTCATTTCCATCTGAGACCTCACGGGCCTGGTTTATACTGTCCATATCTCTATCACCACTGTGCTCACAGTCATTTAACCAGTCTGTAAGAAGTTGCAAACTTTACCTCATCTTCCTACCTTCTTCTGAGTTCTCCACACTCTTCCAAACTCTGCCCATTACCCAGCTCCAAAACTGCTCACACATTTTCACGTACATTTATTTATATCAATACATCATTCCTGGTACCAATTTCCTGTATTAGGCTGTTCTTGCATTGCTATAAAGAAATACCTGAGACTAGGTAATTTATAAGAAAAGAAGTATAACTGGCTCATGGTTCTGCAGGCTGTACAAGTATGGCATCAGCATCCGCTCGGCTTCTGATGAGGGCTTCACAAAAATTACAATAATGATGGAAGGCAAAGGGGGAACAGGCCCATCACATGGCAAAAGTGGGAGCAAGAGAGAGTGGGAGGAAAGCGTCACACCCTTCTAAATGATCAGATCTCATTTGAGTTCAGAGCAAGAGCTCACTTATCACCATAGGAACGGCCCAACTCACTCATGAGGGATCTGCCCCTGTGATGCAAACACCTCCCACCAGGCCTCACCTTCAACACTTGGAGTTACATTTTAACATGACGGTTAGGTGGAGACAAATATTCAAACAATATTATCCCTGCTCCTGATACTTGGGCTTTGAACCTAAGCAAGTTGCTTGGCATAAATGACTGTTAATAGGTACATTCTTAGTTACAACCTCATCCCATTCTCCCTTTCCACTAAAAACGATTTCTCTTTCCCTGCCCTAAGTCTCAAACTTAGATAACTTGTCTTTCTGTTCTTAGATTAGAAACCCCAACCTGGACACTTTCTCAAACCTCCAGCAGAAACTTGTTTAAATTCTAAGTCAAAGTAATATGCAGTCCAGCCCATTCTATCACTTCGTAAGTCTATATTACTTTAAAAAGTGTGACTGAGAATCATATATTTCACTTAGAAGTTTTAGACGATAGGTCTCAGATCTCAAAGAGACATCCTAATGGCATCTCACCGTAACTCCAGACAGCTAATATCTGAACTCCCAAACATGGTCAATATTAGCGAATACTCTGGGCACTTATATGGTGGCAGAATATCAAACTGTAATTCAGTCATACTGCCAACTAGTGGCAAAAGATAAATAAATTAAATGAGAATGAATGTCATATCATAGATCTGTAACACTTCAGTGAGTGGCACTTATCTAGCAATGGTTTTGCTTAGATTCTAAAACACTTGAATTTTTATACTCAGATCTCCAAAAATTAGGTCTCACTTTATCTCCTTATTAGTTAGTAGTAGAAGATTATCAAAATTATTCTCACAGGCTTCTAACTCTCTTTCAAACCTGCTTTTAGTCTCCAATTATATCTATACATAAAACATCAGTGATTCTTCCTGCCTTTGACACTCTCATAAAGTAGAGAACAAACTATTAGATTATGGTAATATATATGTGAATATAACACATACTTTAAAAGTTCATAAAAGTACATAAAGTTTATAAATAAAAGTACATTAAAAAAAGTTCAGAGTGACTACCATCGCAGATAAGTACAGCCTTACAAAGGAAGAAAGTCAGTCTCGAAAAAATAGTAGTCAGAGATACAAGGGTTTTCCAATAAGAGGAGGAAGCAGGGTCAAAACTGCATGCAGTAGATAAATGCTTTCCTTCGCAAAATGTAAACTGTAATTTTGCAAGAAAAATTAACAGCGCATGAAGAGTATGGCAGAGAGGAAAGTAAGCACAGAGGTGAAAGGGTAGAGGAACAAATCTGACATCGATTTGTTAATCCTCTTTATTCCATTCACATTATGTTCTTAAATACACCGATAAGTCACATAAACCTATAACAACTGTGAATTTGTTTGATTAATCTTTAATACTTTCAAAAGTTTGTCCTGATTACTAAGTTTAGCTGGTCCTGCTTATATCTAGGCTGAAAAATTATTTAGTTCTCATTTATGGTCTTATCAACTATTTGGTTGAATCTTCCTTTCTGTATTCCAGTGGGAAAATATTGAAATTCAGAGTGATAATGAACTGCTACTTTTTCCTCAGTAATAAAGAAAGTTGAAGTACCTGAAGTGTTATTTCAACAATGTTTACCAGTTTTGTTTACATATCAAGTAGAGCAACAGCCAAGCTTACCAGTGATTACTGCTTTAATGAATTATTTTGATTGTTTATTTCAGAAAGGCCACTTGTTTCACATTAAATCCTCCTCAGTTATTAAAATACTGATTTAAATTTTTTAACATAGATTTGTGAATTTTCCTTAAATCATCCTGTTTTCTAATAGTATGTGTTTATCTAACAGAGAAATACCTGCATTGTCTCCATGTAATTATTTAAACTACTTAAGTACATTTGAAATGACTCTCTTCTAGTTAAATTACATATTCTATAATTTTAACTAAAACCCAACTGTGAGAACAGTACCTATCCTTTGTTTTCCTTCAAAAAATGAGTAACTCTTTGTTTTTTATACATTGTTTAAAAGTAACTGTTACTATTGAGAAATACAGAGTCTGTATTCTCAGAATTAAGCAACATCCATAACAAACAGTCAAAGGTCATAGTCATCAGTTCAGCAAGCATTTATAAATGTATAACCCTATAAACAACAAAAAGTATTTTTAAAAATAACATTTTTTTCTTAAATAAAAGGCTCTCTTCTGACTATGGCTGTTTATCTTAAGAAATGTAAAAGACTAAACAAGAGTGGACACATCACCTATAATCTCACCCCAACACTATCATTTTAGTATTTTGTTTGCTATGTTTCATTCTATTTATATATATAATATTATATTGATGTATATATTACTGTAGTATCTATATAAGATATATATATTAAATTTAATTAATATTATATTGTACAATCGTATATAGACCAGACATGCACATATAGTCAATCTTACAATCTTATCTATAATAAATTGAAGTTAGGTTTCAAGTAAACTTTTTATGTTTGTTTTTGTTTTTGTTTGTTGCCTTGTCCATTTGCTATCGCAGTCCTTAGACTGTAGGATGATCAGGGAACAGGCCTTTCATGCTTAGAGTAAGACCACCACCAACCCCAGGGGGTGTCAACAGATGAGCCTTCTTGAGCACTGAAACACTGAAAGGGCTTGCCACGCCTCCTCCAGACCTATCAGCCTCCATCTGCCAAGTCAACGGAGAATTTAGATCATCAAAATAGCACTAACTTCTACTTTTGGCTTTTATGCTTCTCTGAGAGCTGGAAAGGTCCACATTTATCCTGTCCCTACTGCTCCTCATCCTCTCCTCATTAGTTTTGCATTAATGTTTGTCTTAAGACTACCCGTATATGCCATCATGCCATTTTTTCTTGTTTGTTTGCCACTGAAAGATCTCAGATTCTCCTCAGTTCCTACCTTCTGCCTCCCATGCTAGCCTCTATACAACTCCTATCTTATAACCAACTCTCACACCTCATTTCTAAACCTCCCCACTATACCTTCTAGAAACCACCATACATCCACAGCCCAAAATTCCTCATACTCTCAATATGTTCTCTGACATTTCTTACCCTTATCCTACAACTCATCCAGTCGCCAGTTGAATACACTGCCTCTTTACAGCCCCTCTCTAGTGTAGCTGTTTTTGTTCTGGTGGGTTGGTTTTTTGTTTTTGTTTTTCCCACAGCCTTCCTAGCACAAGGACTGCATACGGGGAGGTATCATCTTTTTCCTCCATTATCATTTTTATGGCTTACTTTTGCCTTAAAAACTGCCTTGATATGTAGACTTTTATGTCCCTGTTGCGAGTTATCTATTGACCCCTCATCTGTGCGACAGTCTTTCAACGTTTCTCTAACCTATTGCTATATTCGTTTGTGGTGATTTAGTATTCCACATATGGTGATGCTTCCAATACCCTGTCTTTTGACTCCTTTTAAAGATCTTATTACTTCATGACATATAACCACTCATTCTCCTGGTCATACCTTGCATTTTTTGTTACTGATCATACAAACATTCTGTATCTCAGTTTCAAGATCCCACTCTTTGAGGGCTGAGGTTGTGGTGGGCCCTCATGTAATTCCAGCACCTTGGGAGCCATGGCAGGTGGATCACTTGAGGTCAGGAGTTCGAGCACCCAGCCCGGCAACCATGTCGCTGAAACCCTTCTTCTACTAACAATCCAAAATGCTGAGCTGGACATTGGCTGCGTGCCACACCTCTAGCCCCGGCTACTGGCAAGGCTGAGGCAGGAGAATCTCTTGAACCAGGGAGAATGCGACGTTGCAGTGAGCCAGATTGCTGCCATTGCACTCCAGCCTGGAGCTGACAAAGTGTGACTTCTGTCTTAAAAAAAAAAAAAAAAAAACGGATCCACTTCTTTGAAGTTACCTCCTAAATTTCCAACTCATATCTCCATCGTTATCCAATTACTTTGCATTCCACCAGGATCTACAATGCATATTTCTGCCTCATTTGCCACTGTCTCGTCACTCAGCCTCAAGCTTTTTATTTATTAGTCTTACCCAGATATTTCCACTAAAAATCCTAATAAATAACGAGGTTTTTTTTTTTTTCACTATGTAATTCCCTAATTTTCTGTATATTAGTGCTTTACCAACACTGCCAGGAGCCATAAAGGAACACAAGTTCCAAGGGTACTTGTACTTTTTAGTTTGGGCGAGGATCGCAAGTCTACAGACTCATGTTACTTATATGTAACAAACGATTAACCTCATCAAACACTTACTGCATGTTTATAAATTCACATAAATACAGAAACGGGACTGTGATTACGCAACTTCAGGATCCATATTTTTTACAATCCTTCTAGATTTAACTTTTTCTGCAGACTATAATTACGCTGCTCCATGAGTCATCAATGGTTGAATTGTTCAATTTAACTACTAAATTATAAACCTCTTATATCCTTAAAGAAGAATTTAAGTGAAATGTGACAATTTTCTTACAAAAAGGTTTAGGGGTTTTCCAAATTTCATGAATATTTGCTTCCCCCGTCCCCACTTGCCAGTCAAACATTTCAAAATTTAAAATAAAAGTAACCACATCTCACCTGCAACATGTCGCGCAATAATAGCCAATCACTTGATGTATTTAAAATTTTAAACTATGCCCCAGTTATTTTAAGACGCAAAAAAAATGGCTGCCTACCAATCTGTCTTCACAAGTTAGAAATACTACATTGAAGATTTAACATGAGAGTTTCAAGTTTCCTCCAGTTTAGGCATTTATAACTTTGTGCTTGTTTTGCTTCAGGATGTTACTATAGCATTGATATTTGAATAACCCATATTTACATAACCTTAAAGTAACAATTCTGTGCTTACACTCTCAGATTTCTTGACTCTCTGTTTGTATATGATATATGTTTATTGAAACCTTAACACTCTGCCTATTCTGCACTCACTTGTGCAACTGACTGTGGTTCAAGAAAAATGCACAACCGTACCAGTCGATCTCATTTTAACTACATGACTACAAATATCAAGAGGTCTTCTCTTGCTTCTTGGAAATCAGAATACATCTCTGTAGCTCATTCATTCTTGATTCTGCTAGATACTCTCGACTCTTCTAAGTACTCCTTCTCCATCTTCATTCTCAGAACAACATTGTTTTTCATTGAGAAAGTTAAGTGAGTAGAAGACAACTTCTGCAAGACACCAAATCTATCTGCTCTCCCTCATGTTATAATTAAATATCACTGTTTAAGCCCAACCATCCACTTTTGCACTATATTGCATCCTCTTGTCTACCCAAGGACATTGCTCCAAGGATGCTCCCTCTCCTGATTATTAAATTTTCCCTCTCCAGATCAACCAATCAACTAATATGCATGTTGCTTTTATCTCTTCTTTTTTAAAAAGTAAAAAGTATCAGGCTGGGCGTGGTGGCTCAAACCTGTAATCCCAGCACTTTGGGAGGCTGAGGGGGGCAGATCACGAGGTCAAGAATTCGAGACCTGCCTGGCCAATATGGTGAAACACCATCTCTACTAAAAATACAAAAATTAGCCAGGCATGGTGACACATGCCTGTAATCCCAGCTACTCTGGAGGCTGAGGCAGGAGAATCGCTTGAACCTGGGAGGCAGAGGTTGCGGTGAGCTGAGATCACACCACTGTACTCCAGCCTGGGTAACAGAGCAAGATTCCATCTCAGAAAAGATAAATAAATAAATAAAAATAAATTATCCTAATCAATTTTCCTCTTACTATTGCTTCATTTCTTTCCTTCTCTTTACAGTAAAACATCTCAATAAAAAGAATAAAATATCTAGGAATACAGTTAGCCAGGGAGGTGAAAGATCTCTATGATGAGAATAATAAAATATTGCTCAAAAAAATCAGAGAGGACACAAACAAATGGAAAAACATTCCATGCTCATTCTTAGGAAGATTCAGTATAGCTAAAATGGCCATATGCCCAAAGCAATTGACAGATTCAATGCTGTTCTTATCAAATTACCAATGGCATTCTTCACAGAACTAGAAAAAAACTATTTTTTTTTAACATGGAACTAAAAAAGAGCCTGAATAGCCAAGGTAATCCTAAACAAAAAGAACAAAGCTTGAGGCATCATGTTACCTGGCTTCAAACTATACTACAGAGCTACAGTACCCAAAACAGCATGGTCCTGGTGAAAAAACAAACACATAGAACAATGGAACAGAATAGAAAGCCTGGAAAGAAGACCACACACCTACAACCTTCTGATCTTCAACAAATCTAAAAGAAACAAGCAATGGAGAAAGGACGCCCTGTTGTGGTGCTGGGATAACTGGCTAGCCATGTGTAGAAGATTGAAACTGGACCTCTCTCTTACACAGGTACAAAAATCAACTCAAGATGGATTAAATATTTAAGTGTAAAACCCAAACTATAAAAACCCTGGAAGACAACCCAAGCAATGCCACTTTAGACATAGAAAGGGGCAAAGATTTCATGATGAAGATGCCAAAAGCAATTGCAACGAAAGTAAAAATTGACAAATGGGATCTAATAAAACTAAAGTGCTTCTGCACAGCAAAAGAAACTATCATCAGAGTAAACACACAACCTACAGAATGTGGGAAAATAGTAGCAAACTATGCATCTGACAAAGGTCTAATATTCAGCATCTATAAGGAACTTAAATTTACAAGAGAAAAAGCAAGCCCATTAAAAAGTGGGCAAAGGACATGAACAGACACTTCTCAAAAGAAGCCAAATGATTTTAAAATCTAACTTTTAATTTGTTTTCTTGATATTTTGTTAAGATATTCATATCCAGGATGTAAACTAGATTTAGTCTATAATTTATATTTCTGTGCCCTGTGAAACTTTGATATGAGGATCATGCTAGCTTCATAGATAAAATGGAAAGCCCTTTTTTTCCCTCCAAGATCTGGATAAGATCATATGGTTTAAAAATTATGTTTCTTTAATCTTTGAAAGAGTTTGCCTATTAAACCACTAGTTTCCAGAGACATTTTTGTGGGTAACTTGTATAGGTCTGTTTTATTTGGTTTTCATTGGCTTTATTGTATGTTTATTTGTTTGTTCTGCTGGCCCTTGCTTGTAATTTCATGCTTTATATGTGTTTTGTATTTTTGGCTATGATCTTGTGTTCTTTGGAACTCAAGCAATAAGCAGAACTTCTTAGAGGCCTACTTTGGAAATACAATTTTCCAGAAAGAATTGTGTTTGTTTCTGCCATTTACCATGGCCACTACCAATCCAGAGCCACTTTAAATTAAATTATTTGATTGGGTATTATTTCAGACCACACTAGTGGTGTGAGTTCAGTTCTCACATTAGTGTGAGTATAGGCTTTGTGTTTATAAGCTTTCAAGAGTGATTTTTGTTTTACTTCCACCCAACACAAGCTTTGTACATCAGGTTTACTACTAGATCATTCTTATTCTGGAGTCTCCTGTATAGTTTCTTAAATTGGATAAGAAGCCATTAAAACAGAAACTCAGATTCCACTAGAATTTAATAAATATACTTAAAGCAAAAGCTGGCAATAGTTCAGTTAGCATAAATAATGCCAAACTTTGCCATAGCATCTCCTTTTTGGTTTTGTTTTGACAGCTGACACAAGCTTTTATATTACCTTAAGTATTTGTATTTTAATGTGAATTTGGTAGACAGCAAGCATATTCATCATGGCACATTTGCCAAAATGCTAATCTACTCTGCAGGTATTTATTCCCATATGTTCAATCCACGCCATGGCTCAGTGTTGATTTTCTTTTAAACTCCCACACTGTTGAAATCAGCCAGAATAGACACACTCTGACTCAAGGGTCTCCAACACCACCTACATATTTGATGATTCACTGGAAGGACTCACAAGGCTCAGGCACGTAGTTCCACCAAACACTAATATTTCTTATAAAGACATAGTAAAGATTAAGAGCTGGGTTAGACAGGGAAAAAGACATCAGATAAAGACAAGAAAGAATCCATGGGAAGTTTCATGTCACCTTTCCCCAACCTGACAGCTCACACACAGCACACTGTCCCTCTAGAAAACAAAAAAACATACAGCATCATGTGTGTAATTTTTCTGCCACTGGAAGCCCATTTAAAACTCAGAGTTTAGGAGTTTTACTGGGGGCTGAGAACAGACATTTTTGCCTAGCAACTACCAGAATTCCAGACTTGCAAAAAGAAAGCAGATATTACAATAAATACCATTGTTTGTACAAATGTCTAGGCCCAGCGAAACTACCTTACCAGTTAAGGGAGTGTTTCAGAAGCCAAGTTCCCAGATATCAGTCAATGACCAATCTTGCAAATAAGCCTTCTAAAGAGAGGAGCCTCAGATGGTCTAGGTTAATGTTTCTGCACGTAACACACCTCTCCCCACCTAATACTTTTGACACTCTAATGTATTGACTGTTTAATGTTACCAACAAATGATTAATGAGAATCCAGTATAATTGGTTTGTGACTACAAAAACTAATTTATGATTAAAATACATGTTTAAGTCAGCCTGTTCTGATTTAGCTAACAGAACCAAATTGTATAAATCACTTATCTCCTCCAATAATTACTATTTTCATTTCTGCAATAAAATACTGAGAAATTCAACTTACTATTTTGAAGTTCTACATTCTATTTGAGTATGATTTTGAGTAAACATTTAATTCTTTTTAATAAAGTTGCTACATTAGGAGAGCCAGTACATTTTAAATTAAGTAATATTACTGTAAGTTACCTGAAGGAAAAAAAAATATATGTAATGGATATATTTGAAAAGGAAAAACAAAACTGACTCATGGCAGAATCCATTTGGTAATAGTTCTAAACCCTGATATTCACAAATGTGAGTAGGTTAATAACTGCTCTTTATTCATCAAATGTTTTGTCTATGCATGTTGTGTTAAAGGAGGAATTATCTATTCAGAGTTTTAACGGGGCTCTGGAAACTGCTTGCCTGGAAGAGCAAAACTGGTTTATGTGACTTCAGATATATCATGATATAATAGACATACTGAATAATGACACAGAGATCAACTATGGAACTGATGATATTTTAAGATTCCTCATAGAAGCTAGTACAAATAGAGACAGATCATCACAATCTAAATTAATTTTATTACAATTAAATCTGTTGTAAAATTAGTAAAAGAAAATCTCCTATTGAATGCAAAGAGAATCAAGGTCATCTGAGGTGATGCATTTCTGCAGACAACCAGGAGCGAGTCTATTTTCTCCTTCCTCTCTCACACACTGTGCTTTGGCTGTGGGGTAATTCATGAAAGGAGAAAACAAGTACCGAATTTTATAGTGAAATAAGATTTTCTCTTTCAATCGTGAAATTATAATTGGCCAATTGCTAGCAGCTGCCTTTAGAATTTGTGTTTTCCAAATGTTAATAGGCCTCAAGTTAGCAGTAAATGTGAACATTAAATGGAAATCCTTTTTTGTTTTGTTTTGTTTTATTAGGGCACACAGAGAATCCTCGCTTTTATGGTTTATTCTTGTCATTTGCCAAACTAAAAGACTATGCCATACATTATACCATAAGCAGTCTTCTATTAAATAGTCTTTAAACAACTCAGTTCATGATTATTTCAAATATCAAAAGCCAGTTCTTATAAAATGTGGAGTTTCACAGAAAAGATAACATTATTTGAAACATGTATTTCCAGTATGTGTTTATTTGATATTCATTTTTTCTAGAAATATAGATATATTTTTCTATACATATATACAGATATATATACACAGATCTAGATATCTGTATAGATATAAATATGTAGATATAGATAGATAGATGATAGATAGATGCCTGGATTACAACCATTCCAAAGCATGGACAGCAAGAAATCTACTATATTTATATATTTTTAATGTAGAGATTATTTTCATAATTGGAGTCAGGATATAATTATTTTTTCCTAAGCCTTTGTGCAGTATTGGCTAAACTAGCATCATAAAATATTACTTCAACCATAACAAGCCACTCCAAAAAAGTCCTATTTGTTACAATAAAAACATTCATTTATAAAACAAAATAAAATCAATTTTCTTCCAAGTACATGTTTACTTAAAACTTAAAAGAGAACTTCATAAGGGACATTCCTCATATTGAAAAGGATCATGACATTGCATTTATGGTCAGAATGGAAGCATAATGTAGAAATTAAATTGTTTCCTTTTTGAATTAATATCTCAATTTCTTCCTGGAGTGGTTAACTGCATTTGTCACCATGGACACTTTCCTCACTATTCAGAGTTTTCAACTGTATTTAAAACAGATCACATTCACCTCCTTTGCAACAACATACTAACTAGTCAATGGAAATCGAAACACAACCAAAATAGATACTTTATACTGCTGCCAAGAGGAGAGCGTTCAAAGCAGAGGTGTAATTAAAAGTATGACTAAGCAGAGAGAATCACATTAAACAGGCTTCTCACAAGACAGAAAAAAATGTGGAAAAAAGAAGCAAGTGCCCCCCATATATGATATTGCCATCTCTGCCTGAATCATTTGAGCACAAGAATCTCAGCTTTCTGGTATAGGCCCCAGTTGCTATAGAAACTTACAACTGGGAGCTAAATAAAGTAATTTCTATGCTAGTGTTGGTGTCTATAACTTCAGCACCTGATGCTAACCAAATTGTGCTCAATAAACAAATTTAAACTTTAAAAGCCTGCAATGTGATCACAATGCTTTCTATACAACTGATTAATCTCAATTGATCTTGGCTCAGAGCACAAGAACATAAGAAATCTCAGAAACAGAAGAAGACTACTTAAGGCCAATATGCCTGCATCCTTTGTTTTTCTTATCTGATTTCCTACTTTATCCCCATACCTCTATCCTGTCTTAGTTTGAAAATAAAAAGTCAGCTAGCTCACTCCCTAACTCATCAATAATCCTGCTTTCACCGATCCCTTTTAGACAATTTATTCTATATTAAACCACTCCCTCTTGGCCTCCCCTTTTCCATTTATCCTACTCTAAACCTAAAGAACAAAGAGATCAGGCAGCCCGATAGATGCTGATTTCTTAATCCTCCCAGCTGGGCCTATTATTGCTGCACATTTGATTTTAAGATTATTCACTATTTGGCAAGAAATCAAGAATCTGAAATAGTCCCTTGATGCCCCTGTTTGCGTGGGCATGTCAGACCCTTACCCATTATGTCACCAAGCAGTGTTTTTGGTTGTGGTAATGTTCTCTTATGATGTGAAATGAGACCACAGGGCCTAAATACATGTTTGCATTCTTCCCCAGTATCATTTTAGAAAGGAACAATGTTGGCATATACTATATAAGCCCTTTGTTCTTCTCCAGTGGGCCCAGGCATTTCAGGTCAATGTCACTGTGAGAATTTAAAGTATGAAAAAAATCATCTGAATGTATTACCTCATTAAAGCACATGAATACCATTGTTAGAAGCACCAAACACAAATACATATATTAGCAAACTTGTTTTTTCTTATCAGGGATTTGTGGTGATAAGCATTTGAGACTGCATATTTTTTCCGTTAAAATACTGTTTTATTTCACATTTGTTAAAGCTCTTTGGCCCCCGTTCCAGTGTAAACTCCAGAGGCTTAGATGAGTCTATGACCTGTGATATCAAAGCCAAAATCAGTTCAGGATAGAGTATTTGACAATAACATGAAGAGTCAGTTGCCTAATTACGAAAAAAAGGTCAGATCAAGAAATCAATTTTCTAATCATTTCTGATCATTCATATTTCTACCAGTCACCTTTATTACATGTAGAAAAGAAAACTGAAAAAAAGAGAAAAGGAAAGAAAGAATGGAGGGAGGGAAGAAAGGTAAGCATAGTTCATCTAAGTTCTGTAAAACTAAGTCTTTTAAAAAATGCTTAACTTTGAAACGAAGATGAAATTTTTATGAGGCAATATTTTCTTTTAATTATCAAGATGCTTTCAAACAGCAGGGGAGATTTCGAAACACTAAAATAGGAACTGATAATATGAGCTCACCGTGCATTCACAAACCTTTCCCCTGAGTTCCTCTGGATTCTAACTGCTACCTTGGCTTTAGCCCAATAAGCTTTTAAAAAACAAAGAGGATACACTGGGGGTTAAACCTAAGGACTGACCTGCTATTGCCACTCCGTGTTCAACCACAATTCTCATTAGGAAACAACATGGAATAGTTTTAGCTGCAAAAAGGCACCCAAGAGAATAACAGAAATATATTAGGTGAACTGTTGGATACACGGCATTGCCTGTATACCAAAACAAAAATATCCTGGGAGAGATCTGAGCTATGGCAGAAACAGTCAGCTAACAACTGTCAGCTGAGATTTTTGAATATCATTTAAATCCACCAAGCACCATTTGGGAGCAGGTGACTTCCAGGGAGGATGGGGAAATGAAATTCTGCTAGCTATGGGAATAGAAAAAGAATGGAATTTGGTACCTCTCTCTGTCTCTTTTGTTGTGTTGGAGAGATTTTATTTTTTCCATGCAGGCAAAACTTCAATTCTCACATATCTACATAGATAAAATAATAGGCCCTATCCACACACAGTGCATAGTACTTCACAGGCAATGTATAAATATGTATTTCTTACAGAAAGGTAAGGAAGAAGTAAGCATATGAGGAAAGAAGAAAGGGGCGAAGAATCAACCCTGAATTAACACTCACAGAGAAAAAGAACTGAGAGAAGTGAGTTCAGATGGGGCTGAGCTTAGGCATTAGAATGCTTATATTTTAGCCTCAAGCTGTAAGTGGCAGCTGGCTGCATGGCCCTGGCCAGGTGGTCAGCCACCACTCACTAGGAGAATTTGGCATTCAAGTCAAGCAGCTGCAAAGTGAAAACAGACCAGCAGCTTTGTAGGAACAGAGGTATGGGCCAGTTTCTGGTTCCAGGCTCCCAGCCAGTCACGATAGGAGAGGGCTAAGGACACCTGCCCGTGACTATAATGGAAAGCATAGAACTAGTTTATAACACAGAGCACCTAACAGGAAAGACCACAATCCAAGATGTCAATAAGGCTGTCTGAGTTAAGAGCTCAGGGGATGGGGATGGGATAATCATGTCTTAAGTGTGGCATGTTTTGGAGAAAAGATGATGCTATGACAATGAACAGGACCTTGGGAGCTCTCTGCCCCCCTCAAATCTTTTAGTAGTAATGATTCAAATAAAGTGCAGAATTACACAGTGAATTTGTGACACAGTGAACTTGTGAACAGGTCTGCTGATTCTTAGCCCAAAGCTCTTACACAACTGGCTTAAAGCAAATAATTGCCATTTTTACCCCCCTTGCTTTGCTCAATAGCAATATTCAAAGGTTGTTCATAGGTGTACCAAAACTATTGAAATAATCTTTAATTTTCTCCTCCATTAAAATAATTTCAAGTGCTTTTCCTAATGAAAAATAGGAATGACATGAAAAAATAAAATTTGCCCTAAATACAGTTTTCCTATTACAGCATTCAAAGGACACTTATTTTATAACTCTATACCCATTCAAAAAGGGCACAATTCAAAACAAATTACAGTGTATAGACTTTGTCCCTGCCTTCTGCATTATTTTCAAAAACAAGAGGCTATAATTATGGTTATGATACTGCAACACATTCTGGAAATTTAATCTTATAATTTCATTAGCCATAAATTTTTTCACCCCTTTAGGTCTGTATTATAATATTTCATTTATCTAAATCTAAGGGAGGTGGCAAGGGTTATTTGGCATTTCTTAGCAAATCTTTTAAATTCTCGTTTGGATTGCAAGTGTCTGAAGGGCTGTATGCAATACACCTCGTGTATAGGAAAACAAAGTTGCTAAAAGTGAATGAACAAGCCAGTGCCAGGATTAAAAGTAGAATCTAAAGTTTCCTATATGCATTCATATACAGCACATTGTTCCTTATATTCAGTGTCTGTATCTCTTCTTCATGTCTTAATACAGATTTCTCTTATTTGTGGAAGGAAACACACGTTTGAACATCATTCATGGCTGTTGTAGCATGAAGGACACGGTGCTGAATTTAGATGATTGTAAGTTAATTCCTTTGTCTTCTTTTACTTATTTTCTTGTCTTTTTTGGCATCATGCATAAAGAATGGCGTATATATAATAAGTAGTTAAAAACAAGAATAAGTCAGCATCTGTGTATCCCCCACACAGCTTAAGAAACAGAACTGTATTGATTCTTCTGGGCGTCTTTTTCCAAATCCTTCTCTCTCCATTCCAGAGGATTTGCTAAGATCTATCATTCTTTTGGTTTTCTTTATATTTTTACCAAATATATGTGTTCCTAAATAATATGTTGTCTCCCTTTGCATATTTTGAAGTCCATATTAGCAGAATCATAGTCTTCTGTTAGAAGTTTTTATTCAACATCATAGTTTTAGGGGTTTGTTTCTTTTTAATTTTATACTAATTTATTTTTACTTGACAGTAACTACATTTATGGAGTACAATATGAGGTTTTGATCTATGTATACATTGTAGGAAGATTCAATCAAGCTAATTAACATAGGAAAAGCAAGTTAAAACTACAGTGAGATTTCATCTCACAGCTATTAGAATGGCTATCCTCAAAAAGATGAAAATGGAACAGTGTTGGTTAGGATGTGGAGAAAAAGGAACTTACTGTTGGGTGAAAATGCAAATCGGTACAGCCATTTTGAAAAATAGGGCGGAGTTTCTTCAAAAAAATAAAAATAGAACTACCATATGATCCAGCAGTCACACTCCTGGGTATATATCCGACAGAAATGAAACCAGTATTTCAAAGAGATATCTCCTCTTCGTCAGTCATTTCAACATTACTCACAACAGCAAAGATATGGGCTATTCACATTTTTTATGGTTATCTCTATTGACATGTATGGCTGTATTTTATTTATATTGATGTTTTATAGCATTCCATTAGATATACATGCCACAATTTACCTGCCTATTCTCCTTACACTTGGGTACTTTCCAAAAATTTTTCCTCCGTTAAAAACAATGTAATTATCTGCATTCATGTTCATATCTCCTTGTACACAAGTTCAGTTCAGTTTTTTCATCTCTCAATTGAGAATAAAAATAGCTACATTCCAGGGCTCTTAATGATGCCAACATTCACATTCTTAATCCACAAGACAGTCATTATTTTTAACATTAAATGAGCATGTGTACAATAAGTACACAGAGCAGAACAAGGGCTGGTTTATATGACATGTTCCGTAAGTCTTTCTTCACTCTCTGGTAAGGATGAAGAGATGACTTTATTCCTTCATAGAAGGAGTTGCTTTATGCACTTTGCTATGTGACTTAGAGATACAGAAACTTCTGACTCAATATTCAAGGCTGCTATTTGGCCTCTAGTAAGTGCAGATCTGTGTGCTTTAATTATTACTACATGTCAAAGGGACTAAAGCAGTGATATCATATGCTGCACGATGAGAGAGAAGCTGTGGCTTCTCGCTTTCCCAGGATTTGTCAGATTATCTTCCTGGATAGAGCCCAGCTGGCTCAAGTTGTATGAAGCAAAAACAAAGTGCATTCTTTTGACCCAGATACAGCCTCTAGATATGGAAAATGCAGCACTGTCCTTTGTGGATCGCCTCAAATTCATGTCCTGGCTATCTGATCCAGTTATCTGCCAGAAACGCTGCCACTCTTGATGATCATAGAAAATACTATATGTTAGCCATCAATATTACTTTGATGCTGCACATCTTTAGATTCTTGCTATGAGCAAGAAGCAAAACAGATACGCCAGGGAAAATGGTGATAGCATATCTTCTCAAGGGAAAATGGTGATAGCATATCTTCTCAATAGTTTGAAAAAAAAAAAGTCATGGCACATAGTTTTCTGTGTGTGTTTTGTTTGTTTGTTTTCAACCAGTCTTCTTCATTACAATTTTCTTTGGGGTAAAACTTCAGTCACAATTTCACTTTCTACCCATCTTCTTCCCTTATTCACATCTCTTAAGGACTTTTCTCAAAAACAGTATCTAGAATCTTATAAATTTATGTCTGATTCCCAGCCTAATCAACTTCGGAGAAAGGGAAAGAAGAAAATCTTCCATAGATGAAACAAACTAAAAAAAAAAAA